>NC_090031.1:29769215-29899215 GCF_037176765.1 Anolis sagrei
GCCAGAACAGGAACCATGAAATCCTCCTCCTCCTCTTCATTCCTGGCCTTTTCTGCCTTGGTCCTGCTATTGGTTGCCTTTCTGGGCAATCCAGTCGCCTCTGCCCCACGTGAGTCTGGGCTGGGGATGATGGGAAGCAGAGTAGCAACAATAATAATAATAATAATAATAATTTATATTTATTATATTTTTATTTATTATTATAATTGAGATATATAATAATAATAATAGGAATATAATACATTTCTATTTATTATATTTAATTTATTATTATGAGATATATATATATATATAAGGATAAGAATATCTTTTATTAAATTTCATTTATTATGATTATTATTGGAAGATATATAATAATAATAATAATAATAATAGGGATAAGAATATAATACATTTCTATTTATTATATTTAATTATATATATATATATGGATAAGGATATATTTTCTTGAATTTAATTTATTATTATTATTGGAATATATATAATAATAAGGATAAGAGTATAATACATTTCTATTTATTATATTTAATTTATTATTATTGTTGAGATTAATATATAATAATAATAGTAATATGGATAAGAGTATAATATTATATTATTTATTATATATTTATTATTAGCAATAATAGGGATAAGAGTATAATATATCTGTATTATATTATATATATATTATATTATTATTGGAAGATATATAATAATAAGGATAAGAGTACATTTCTATTTATTATATTTAATTTATTATTATTATTATTATTGAGATATATAATAATATGGATAAAAGTCTAATAATAAATTTATATTTTTATATGTTACTTATTATAATATATATATATAGGATAAGAATATCTTTTATTGTATTTAATTTATGATTATTATTATTATTGGAAGATTTATAATAATAAGGATAAGAGTATAATACATTTCTATTTATTATATTTAATTTATTATTATTGTTGAGATTGATATATAATAATAATATGGATAAGAATATAATATAATATTATTTATTATATATTTATTATTACTATTATTGGGAGACATATAGTAATAATAGGGATAAGAGTATGATATATCTGTATAATATTATATATATTATATATTATTATTGGGAGACATAATAGTAATGATTGGGATAAGATAATTTGTATTTATTATATTATCTGTATTATTATTATTGGGAGATAAATAATAATAGTAATAATAGGGGTAAGAGTATAATAAATTTGCATTTTTAATAAATATGATATATTTATTATTATATTTATGTATTAATTATTAGATTAATAATAATAATAATTGGGATAAGGGTATAATACATGTGTATTTATTATATTTATTTATAATTATTGAGAGAGCTCTAATATTTATTTATTTCCTATATTTATACCCCACCCTTCTCCCCCTGAAAGGGGATAATAATAATAGTAATAAGGATAAGAGTATAATACACATGTATTATTATAATATTTAATATAACATCTCACCCTATTATTATATTAAATGCATAAAATGTAATAAATGTATTATTATTATTATTATTATTATTATTAAGAGAGATATAATAGAGAGAAAGTAGAAATCTGGAGGATCAGACCCAATTATTATTATTATTATTATTATTATTATTATATTTAATATAACATCACTCTCAATAATAATAAACATATATGATAAATATATAAACAGATGGGGATCCAGGTCAGTTAAGGTAGGAAATTCCACTCCGGGTCTTACTTGGCACTGTGAAGGAGCTCTCCGAGGTACTGATTGTTGCTCCCAAATGGCATCAGACCATGGAGAGCTCCATCCAAAGCCTGGAGCGGATTCCCCACTCAAACCGACCTGGAAACTGTTCTCTATTTTAGCCAGTATTTGGAGCACTGCATACTCCCTTCCAAGTGGAGGTCTTGGGAGCTGTAGTGTAGACACACATATGGGCCAACCTGAGGGCAGAAGGGGGTTTCATAGAACCCTAGAGGCTATCACATTGACCTTTTTAGTTGCTGCATCGCACTGTTCACCCATGTTCAGCTTGTAGTATAGAGCTTGAAGGGTCCCCAAGAGGCCATCCAATCCAACCCCCTTATGGCCCCACCCAAACCCTTCCAAGAGATGGCCATCCAGCCTCTGCTTAATTATTATTACATTAGTATCTGTTAATTGTGATTATTACTATTATTGGAATCATAGAGTCAGAAGGGACCTCTAAAGGTCATCCAACCTCCCTCTGCCATAAAGGAAGAGAGATTACTATTACATTATTACAACTATTACAACCCCAGGTTGGCATTCATTGGGTTGGAAGGGTCCCCAAGAGGCCATCCAGTCCTTCTGCCATAAGGGAAGACAGAATATAACTAATAGGACTCTCCCCTTTTCTTGCAGTGGGATCGGACCCACCAACGTCTTGCTGCTTCACTTACACGCTGAGGAAGATCCCGCGGAGCCACGTGGTTGACTACTACGAGACCAATAGCCGCTGCTCGCAGCCTGGCATAGTGTAAGGATGCTTATTATTATTATTATTATTATTATTATTATTACTATTATTATTATTACTATATTTTATATATTTATGCATTTTTAATAATATATGTTATTATAATCATTTATTATTAAATTATTATTATTATTTGTATCCTTCTTTACTCCGAAAGGAGAGTTAAAGTGGATTATTATTATTATTATTGTATATTATTATTGTTATTATTCTACTTCTTTTCTTCCTGAAGGAGAGTTAAAGTGGCTGATTATTATTATATATTATTTTATATATTTATTGTTATTATTATTATTATTCTGCTTCTTTTCTCCCAAGAGAGACCTAAAGCGAATGAATATTATTATATATTATTTTATATTTATTGTTATTACTATTATTATTCTGCTTCTTTTCTCCCAAGGGAGACTTAAAGTGGCTGACTATTATTATTTATTATTATTATTATTATTATTATTATTATGCGACTTTTCTCCCAAGGAATATTTGAAGTGGCTGGTTGTTATTATTATTATATATTATTTTATATATTTATTATTATTATTACTATTATTATTATTATTATCCTGCTTTTTTTCCCAAGGGAGACTTAAAGTGGCTGATTATTATTTATTATTATTATTATTATTATTATTATTATTATTATTATTATTATTAAAAACACAACAAAATTAGTATAGAGCAAACAAGATCACTAGGCTGGTTGTTGAACTGGATCACACGTCGGACACTTATTAATATATTATTATTCTGCTTTTTTCTCTCAAATAAGACTTAAAGTGGCTAAGACTATTATTATTATTATTATTATTATCAACATTATCATTATTATTATTATGCTTCTTTTCACTTAAAGTGAATGATTATTATATTATTATTATTTTATATTATTATTATTATTATTATTATTATTATTATTATTATTATTATTATTATGCTTCTTTTCTCCCAAAGTGAAAGATGATGATGATGATTATATTATTATTATTATTATACTTCTTTTCTCCCAAAGGAGACTCTCATTCTTGCTGTTAAGAGTATTGATATCCCGCTGTTCATTCCCGCTGCAGGTTCATCACCCGCAAGGGCCGTGAGGTCTGCTCCAACCCGGCTGAGCGATGGGTCCAGGAGTACGTCAATGAGCTGGAGCTGAACGGAGAAGGCCGATGAGGCCCTCCTCTTTGCCTCAGGGAATCCATGATCTTAATTTAATCCTATTTAAGATTCCCCTTCCTCCTAATATTTGGTTTTTTATTATATATCTATTTATGTTTTATACTTTTTTCTATCTATATAATAAAAGTGAAAATATGTTTGTATCTACCTAGGATATTTTGGCGGGGGGGGGGGGGAGAGTTGTAGTCCACCCACAATCAAAAACACACTGCATGATGGGATTTGTAGTCCACACTCAATTAAAATAGCATGATGGGAGTTGTAGCCTACCCACTACAAAAGAATGCAGAATGATGGGAGTTGTAGTTCACAAACAAGTACAATGGGAGTTGTAGTCCACCCACAATGAAAATAGCACAGCACTGTGGGAGTCGTAGCCCACTCACAATCCGAACACAGCATGATGGGACACAACCAGACTCCTGGATTATGGGAGTTGTAGTCCATCCACGATCAGAGCCCAGAATTATGGGAGTTGTAGTCCACCCACAACCAGACTCCCAGATTATGGGAGTTGTAGTCCACCCAAAACCAGACTCTGGGATGATGGGAGTTGTAGTCCACCCACAACCGGACTCTGGGTTTATGGGAGTTGTAGTCCACCCACAAGCAGACTCCAGAGTTAAGGGAGTTATAGTCCACCCATAACCAGACCTTAGAATTATGGGAGTTGTAGTCCACCCAGAACCAGACCCCAGAATTATGGGAGTTGCAGTCCACCCACAACCAGACTCCAGAGTTATGGGAGTTCTAGTCCACCCACAACCAGACTCCAGAATTATGGGAGTCCACCCACAACCAAACCTTAGAATTATGGGAGTTATAGTCCACCCACAACCGGCCTCCAGAATTATGGGAGTTGTAGTCCACCCACAACCAGACTCCAGAGTTATGGGAGTTATAGTCCACCCACAACCAAACCTTAGAATTATGGGAGTTATAGTCCACCCACAACCAGAGTCCAGACTTATGGGAGTTGTAGTCCACTCACAATCAGCAGACATAAGAGAGGCTTCCTCTGCAATAATTAGTAAGGTACGACCGCCCCCTAGTGGTCACCATTGGAATGGTAGGCAGGCCCAAATCAGTGGAATCAATCCATTTAATAATAATAATAATAAGACCCGCCTCATTCAGGACATTCGTCCAATCGCAGCGCGGGGAAGGCATGACTGGCGGCGCGAGAGGGAGGGGTGAAAAAGGAGGAGAGACTCAAAGCCCCGCCTCCTTCAGGAGTTTCCTCCAATCGCGGCGCGGGTGAGCGGGGGGAGCCTCAAAGCCCCGCCGAATTCAAGCTATTCGTCCAATGGCAGCGCAGGGAAAGCATGAGTGGCAGTGCTTCTTGGCCAATAGGCGGGGCGGACTGAAAGCGGGGGAAACTCAAAGCTCCACCTTTCTCAGGACTTTCCTCCACTCGCGGCGCGGGTGGGCGGGGGAAACGCAAAGCCCCGCTTTATTTAGGACTTTCCTCCAATAGCGGCGCGGGGAAGGCATGAGTGGCAGCTCATCTTGGCCAATAGCGATGCGAGCGGGAGGGCGGGGCGGGATGAAATAAGAGGAGAGCTTCAGAGCCCCGCCTTCCTCAGCATTTTCCTCCAATCGCGGCTTGGGGCAGGCATGATTGGCGGCCTGCCGGGCCAATCGGAAAAGCAGTGAGGCCTGCCGAATTCCTCTCAGAGCGGGGTCCGCGATGGAGCGCTCCTCGGGCCGCCACGTCGCGGGCGCCCCTTTGGGCCTGCTGGGCCGGCGCGGCGCCTCCCCGGGGGCGGCAGGAGGGAGCGGCGGAGGCGGGGGAGAGTCCGCCATGGAGCGCGAAGCCTTCGAGAAGGGGCAGGTAGGCCGCTGGCTGGGGCCGGACTACAACTCCCGGCGTCCCTTGCGCCTCCTCTCACCGCCTCCGTGGTCCTGGGGGGGGGGGGCTGGGAGTTGTAGTCAACGCGCGGGGAGCTTGTAACTACTGCGGAACCGGAAATGCCTATGGAGGGGTTTAAACGATTGCCCTGTGGTCCTCATGGAGCCCCTTCTCCAGCGAAGGGCATGCTGGGAAATGTAGTTTTGCCTCTCCTTTTGAGGAGATGGAGAGGGCGGGGCCTAAGAAACCCCATTTGGAGCCATGCAATGGAATCAAACCCGTTGAGAGCCATGAAATACCATAAAACCCACTTGGAGGCATAAAACAAAGCTGAATGTAGAAGAAGAGTTGGGCATGCATTGGGAAAAATGCCTTTTGCAAGACTACAACTCCCAGAGGCCTTTGCCAGCTTGGGGAACGGGAAGGGAGCCTGGGAGTTGTAGTTCCCACAGCTGGCAAGCTCATTTCCCATCCATCTTTCCTCTATAGAGTGAAGGGAGAGGGGGCCAGGAAGACAGTTCCATCTTGTCTCCTGCACTATGCTTATAATATTATATTATATTTATTTATTTACTTCGCTTGTATACCGCTCTTCTCAGCCAACGGCGACTCAGAGCGGTTAACAACCAGTATCAACAATACAGTACAAAATCATTAGTCATTTAAAACAGTAATATCAATTAGTTAACATCAGGACATCAGTACAACAATACAGGAAAACAACAATCCATCACGTCTCATCAATAGAATCAGCATCCGATCTCGTTGTCCATTAATCCATACTCCAGTAATCAATCAATTGCACTGCTTAGTTGAAAGCCTGTTCAAAGAGCCAGGTCTTCACTCTCTTCCTGAATGCCAATAAGGAGGGGGCTGATCTAATGTCTGTAGGAAGAGCGTTCCACAGCTGGGGGGCCACTACTGAGAAGGCCCTGTCTCTCGTCCCCGCCAGGCGTGCTTGTGAAGCCGGCGGGACTGAGAGCAGGGCCTCCCCAGATGATCTTAACATCCTAAGTGGTTCATAGGAGGAGATGCGTTCAGACAGATAGGCCGGGCCAGAACCATTTAGGGCTTTAAAGGCTAAAGCCAGCACTTTGAATTGTGCCCGGTAATAAATTGGCAGCACTGGAGTGGTATGCTCCCTGAGTGCCGCTCCTGTTAACAACCTGGCTGCCGATCGTTGGACCAATTGAAGCTTCCGAGCAGTCTTCAGAGGCAACTCCACGTAGAGAGCGTTGCAGTAGTCTAAACGGGATGTAACCAGAGCGTGGACTACCGTGGCCAAGTCAGACTTCCCAAGGTACGGGCGCAGCTGGCGCACAAGCTTTAGCTGTGCAAATGCTCCCCTGGTCACCGCTGAAACCTGGGGTTCCAGGCTCAGCGATGAGTCCAGGGTCACACCCAAGCTGCGAACCTGCGTCTTCAGGGGGAGTGCAGCCCCATCCAACACAGGCTGTAACCCTATGCCCTGTTCGGCCTTGCGACTGACCAGGAGGACCTCTGTCTTGCCTGGATTCAATTTCAATTTGTTCGCCCTCAACCAGACCGTCACAGCGGCCAAGCACCGGTTCAGGACCTGGACAGCCTCCTTAGAAGAAGGTGGAAAGGAGTGACAGAGTTGGACATCATCCGCGTACAGATGACATAGTACCCCGAAACTCCGGATGATCTCTCCCAGCGGCTTCATGTAGATGTTGAACAACATGGGAGACAGTATTGAACCCTGAGGAACCCCACAAGACATACACACACACACACACACACACACACATAATATTGATAATATTATTATCTAATAAATATAATACTAATAATAATATAATAATTTTATATTTCATATTATATATAATATTACTAATCATATTACAATGTAGTTGCATAGAACAATATAGTAATATATAATGCTAATATTGAGTTGTGGTAATAATATAATATATTGTATACACATATAATATTGATTTTTTTTTTGTCGTGTCAGGAGAAACTGCAAGTCGCTTCTGGTGTGAGAGAATTGGCCGTCTGCAAGGACGTTGCCCAGGGGACGCCTGGATGATTTGATTTTTTTTTATCCTTGTGGGAGGCTTCTCTCATGTCCCCGCATGAGGAGCTGGAGTTGATAGAGGGAGCTCATCCGCCTCTCCCCGGATTCAAACCTGCAATCTGTCAGTCTTCAGTCCTGCCAGCACAGGGGTTTAACCCACTGCGCTACCGGGGGGTCCTATTATAATTATAATTATAATATTGATAATAATATTATAATGTAATGCATAATAATAATAATAACAATAATAAAAAACTTTATTTATACCCTGCCACCATCTCCCCGATGGGGACTCGGAGCGGTTTACATGAGGCCAAGCCCAAACAACAATTACAATAAAGAAGAAACCAAAACACAAACTGAAAATGCGAACAATAAACAGTACCATCATATTTGCATAAAACATATGCATACATAATAATGTAAAAATTACAATAAGGACAGACACAATAACAATGGGTGGGCTACATGTAATGATTAAAAGACAAACTGATTAAAATTAATTAAAAACTCGGGCGAGATAAAAGAGAGAAGCAGGTAGTTTGCGGAGGAGAGCTCATTATATATTTCTTATTACATGTAATATTACTAATAATATTGCAGTATAATGGTATAGCACTATACTATATAATACAAATATAGGAAATAAATAAAAAATAAATAGCACAATATAGTAATGTTGTTGTTCATTCGTTCAGTCGTCTCCGACTCTTCGTGACCTCATGGACCAGCCCACGCCAGAGCTCCCTGTCGGCCGTTACCACCCCCAGCTCCCTCAAGGTCAGTCCAGTCACTTCAAGGATGCCATCCATCCATCTTGCCCTTGGTCGGCCCCTCTTCCTTTTGCCTTCCACTTTCCCCAGCATCATTGTCTTCTCTAGGCTTTGCTGTCTCCTCATGATGTGGCCAAAGGACTTCCACTTTGTCTCTAGTCTCCTTCCCTCCAGTGAGCAGTCGGGCTTTATTTCCTGGAGGATGGACTGGTTGGATCTTCTCGCAGTCCAAGGCACTCTCAGAACTTTCCTCCAACACCACAGCTCAAAAGCATCAATCTTCCTTCGCTCAGCCCTCCCTAAGGTCCAGCTCTCACATCCGTAGGTGACTACAGGGAATACCATGGCTTTGACTAGGCGGATCTTTGTTGCCAGTCTGATGTCTCTACTCTTTACTATTTTATCGAGACTGGACATTGCTCTCCTCCCAAGAAGTAAGCGTCTTCTGATTTCCTGGCTACAGTCTGCATCTGCAGTCATCTTTGCCCCTAGAAATACAAAGTCTGTCACGGCCTCCACGGTTTCTCCCTCTATTTTCCAGTTGTCAGTCATTCTTGTTGCCATAATTTTGGTTTTTTTGACATTTAGCTGCAACCCGGCTTTTGCGCTTTCTTCTTTCACCTTGATTAGAAGACTCCTCAGCTCCTCCTCGCTTTCGGCCATCAGAGTGGTGTCATCTGCATATCTGAGGTTGTTAATGTTTCTTCCAGCAATTTTCACCCCAGCTTTGCATTCCTCAAGCCCCGCACATCCTCGCATGATGTGTTCTGCATACACGTTGAAAAGGTTGGGTGAGAGTCTGCAGCCTTGCCGTACGCCTTTCCCAATCTTGAACCAGTCTGTTGTTCCATGGTCAGTTCTTACTGTTGCTACTTGGTCCTTGTACAGATTCCTCAGGAGAGAGACAAGGTGGCTTGGGATGCCCATCCCACCAAGAACTTGCCACAATTTATTATGATCCACACAGTCAAAGGCTTTAGAATAGTCAATGAAGCAGAAGTAGATGTTTTTGTCCTATGGTAATAATATAATATATTGTATTTACATATTCCTTGTAAGCCGCTCTAAGTCCCCTTCAGGGTGAGAAGGGCAGCATATAAAGGTCATAAATAAGTAATCTATATAAATAAAAATGTAATGTTCGTTTGTGGGATTAACATAACTCAAAAACCACTGGATGAATTGACACCAAATTTGGACACTACACCCCTAACAGACCGACAAATGACCATCACTCATAAACCCCACCCAAAAAATAGCAGAAAGGACTTAAAAACATAAAAAAGCTAATTGACAATACAGTGCATGCGCAAAAACGACAGTTCCCAGCATCCCCTAGA
This sequence comes from Anolis sagrei, assembly GCF_037176765.1. Classification (NCBI taxonomy): domain Eukaryota; kingdom Metazoa; phylum Chordata; class Lepidosauria; order Squamata; family Anolidae; genus Anolis; species Anolis sagrei. Next base: position 29,778,898 of record NC_090031.1, read on the forward strand.
CCAGGTCCTTTAGGGGAGGAAGATGCTCCAAAGGCACTGCTTCCAAGATGCAAGCTTTCTTCTCCTTGGAATTCTTTGACAGCATCCCAATCTGTACTTATTTCCTATTCTTGCACTGCAACTCCCAGCAGTCCTTCAGACAGATAAGATATATAGATAGAGATAGATAGTAGGTAGACAGATTAATCAGGAGGACTGCTGGGAGTGACAGTCCAAGAATAGGTAGAGAAGGAAGAAAGGAGAGAAAGAAAAATGGGGGAGAAAGAAGGAAAGAGAAAAGGGGAAGGAAGGAAAGAGGGAGGGAAGGAAGGAAGGAGAGAAAGAGGGAGGGAAGGTGGGCCACAGCAACGTGTGGTGGGTACAGCTAGTAAATAAATAAATATAGAGGTTGTAACTGGTGGGTTCAGAATGTTCTCTGGTTGCAGGGTGAACTATAACTCCCACAGGGATGGATCAGTTCTCCCTTTTGTGGTGTTGGTCATTGGGGGCAGGTGTCTGTGTGCCATGTTTGGTCCAAGTCCTTCATTCGTGGGGATCACAGTGGTCTGTGGCAGCCTAATCAGGTGAAGGTACTTCAAATCCCATCATGTGTGGTACATTCTCCACCAAACTGCACCAGGGTGTAAATTGGGTCGTGGGGAGGGTCTGTGTGCCATGTTTGGTCTAGGTCTGTCATTCGTGGAGGTCGCAGTGGTCTCTGAAAGTGAGTGAAAGCACTGTAAATCCCATCATTCATGGTACATCCTCCCCCAAACTGCACCAGGAGGTAAAGAGGGTTATGGGGTGTCTGTGTGTCACATTTGGTCCTGGTCTGTCATTCGTGGAGGTCACAGCAGTCTCTGAAAGTGAGTGAAAGCACTGCAAATCCCACCATTCATGGTCCATCCTTCCCCAGACCCCACCAGGAGGTAAAGTGGGTTATGGGATGTCTGTGTGTCACGTTTGCTCCAGGTCTTGTCATTTGTGGGGGTCACAGCAGTCTCTGAAAGTGAGTGAAAGCACTGCAAATCCCATCATTCATGGTTCATCCTCCCCCAAACTGCACTAGGAGATAAAGTGGGTTATGGGGTGCCTGTGTGTCACGTTTGGTTCAGGTCTGTCATTCGTGGGGGTCGCAGTGGTCTCAGGAAGTGAGTGAAGGTATTGCAAGTCCTATCATCCATAGTCCATCCCTGTCTCAAAGGATTATGGGAGAGGCAGTGGACAGGGTCATGCAAATTCCACACTAATTAAGAGAAAAGAACACTGGGATGTCTGTGGTGGAGGAAACACATAAAATCAAGGATGAAATTGTCCCTGTACGAAAGCTTTCACTTGTGTAGTGGGCAGTATGTTCATGGCGCTCACAATAACCTGCAATGTCATTGGAGGGAGGGACTTTGGTATTTCCTGTGTAGTGGGAGCTATAGCTATTTGTATATATATATGCATAGGTTTTGATACATTGGGACTGGAGTCCTATCAAAGTGCTGCAGCAGGGCTATATATATCTATCTATCTCTATCTCTTGGCTATTTAAAGACATGGGCAACCGAGCAATGGTTTGACATTACCAATGGACGGTTATGGAAGGAGTGTGCCCTCCATGCCTTATTAAGTATTTTTATTGAGTTCCAAAAAGAACAAAAACAAAGAGGACAAAGGAAGAAGGGCATACGCAAAACAAACAAATAAACATAAATAATTAAAATAAAAACACTCTTTTGTTGTCTAGGCCTAATTCCTTTGTTTGGAGTCTGCGATGAGGGCCTGTGTGGCTCCACCAGTGAAATATTGGCCAGACAGTGTTATTGTTGATTGCGCTGTTGTGTTCATTTCAAATTGTTTTGGTCTGTTGTTGTATTATATGGTATTGAACAATAGTCTTTTATGTTGTGAACCGACCTGAGCCCCCATGGGGAGATAGGGCGGGAGAGAAATAAAGTTTGACTTCCTTCCTTCCTTAATTGCAATCCCTGGACTACATCTCCCAGCATTCCCTCCCCAACAGGACCGCCAGTTCCTGTAGAGTGGAGATGTCGAAAGGGTTATGGAAACACAATCGTTTGGCAGGATAGATGATCAATCGATCGATTAGATAGGCAGACTGGAAGGATGAATGGCTGAGATGGATGGATAGATAGATAGATAGATAGATAGAGGATGGATTGACGGGTGGATGGATAGATAGGTAGTGATAAAGATAGATAATAGATAGAAGATGGATAGCTACACAGACAGATGATAGATAGATAAGAGGATAGGTAGATGAGTGGATGGATAGACACACAGATAGACTGGATAGATGTTGAAGATAGCTAGACGAGTGGATAGATAGATGATAGATAGATAGATAGATAGATAGATAGATAGATAGATAGATGATAAACAGATTGAGCGGATAGATGAGTGGATAGTCAGACAGATAGATAGATGATAAAGATAGATAACAGATAGACAGAGGGTGGATAGATGAGTGGATGGATTGATGAATAGATGGATAGATGATAGATAGATAGATAGATAGATAGATAGATAGATAGATAGATGAGTGGACGGACTGATAGATAGACGGACAGACAGATAGACGGACTGGAAGGATGAATGAATGGCTGAGATAGATAGATAGATAGAGGAAGGATTGACGAGTGGATGGATAGATAGATAGTGATAAAGATAGATAATAGATAGATAGAAGATGGATAGATACATAGACAGAGGATAGATAATAGGATGGATAGATAGACACACAGATAGACTGGATAGATGATGAAGATGGATAAACGAGTAGATAGATAGATAGATAGATAGATAGATAGATAGATAGATAGGATAGATGAGTGGATAGATAGACAGATAGATGATAAAGATAGATAACAGATAGAGGGTGGATAGATGAGTGATGAATTGAAAGCTAGATGGATAGATGATAGATAGATAGATAGATAGATAGATAGATAGATAGATAGATAGATAGATGGATGAGTGGACGGATTGATAGACAGATAGACATACAGATAGACGGACTGGAAGGATGAATGGCTGAGAGAGAGAGGATGGATTGACGAGTGGATGGGTAGATACATAGTGAGAAAGATAGATAATAGATAGGTGGATAGACACACAGACAGATGATAGATAAGAGGATGAATAGATGAGTGGATGGATAGACACACAGATAGACTGGACAGATGATGAAGATAAATAGACGAGTGGATAGATAGAGATAAAGATAGATCGATAGACAGATTGAGAGGATAGATGAGTGGATAGATAGATAGATGATAAAGATAGATAACAGATAGACAGAGGATGGATAGATGAGTAGATAGATAGATAGATAGATAGATAGATGAGTGGATGGATTGATAGTGGATGGATAGATAGATAGATAGATAGATAGATAGATAGATAGATAGATAGATGAGTGGATTGATTGATAGTGGATGGATTGACAGACAGACAGATGGACTAGAAGGATGAACGGCTGAGGTAGATAGATAGATAGATAGATAGATAGATAGATAGAGGATGAATTGACGAGTGGATGGATAGACACACAGAGAAACTGGATAGATGGTGAAGATAGATAGTGGATGGATAGATAGATAGAGAGAGAGAGAGATAAAGACAGAGATAAAGATAGATAGATAGATAGATAGATAGATAGATAGATAGATAGATGGATGGATAGATGGATGGATGAGTGGATAGACAGAGATGATACAGATAGATAATAGATAGAGGATGGATAGATGAGTGGATGGATTTCTAGATAGATGATATACAGACAGACTGGAAGGATGAATGGCTGAGATAGATAAATAGAAAGAGGAGTGGATGGATAGATTCATGATAAAGATAGATAATAGATAGAGGATGGATAGACGAGTGGATAGATAGATTGATAGTGCTAAAGATAGACAGAATGATAGATAGATATAGATGAGTGGATGGATAGACAATAAAGATAGATAGTTGATATAGACATACAGATAGACAGACTGGAAGGATAAATGACTGACATAGATAGATAGATAGATAGATAGATAGATAGATAGATAGATAGATAGATACAACAATCCTTCCTTCCTTAGGCGATCCCTTGTTGGACGAGTAAGATGGTCTTCCATTATGGATTTCCTTGTGGGTCCGTAGGTGGCTGTGGAACCCTATTCTTGCTCTGCATCTTCTTCCGCAGTGAGGGCATTGGTTTCCAGGTGGAAGATGGTCCCGGTCGAGGTTGGCTTGACGCGCCTTCCTCCTGGCACGTTTCACTCTTTCACCCTCCACTCGTGCCTCCTCAAATTCTGCAGCACTGCTGGTCACAGCTGTCCTCCAGCTGGAGTGCTCAAGGGCCAGGGCTTCCCAGTTCTCAGTGTCTATGCCAGAGTTTTTAAGGTTGGCTTTGAGCCCATCTTTAAATCTCTTTTCCTGTCCACCAACATTCCGTTAGATAGATAGATAGATAGATAGATAGATAGATAAGAAAAATAGATGATAGAGGGTGGATAGATGATTGGATAGACAGATTGATAAAGCTAGATGGATGGATGAATAGATAGATTGTTATGGCATCAAATTGCTGCCAATTTGTAAGCCGCCTTGAGTTGCCTTCAGGTTTGAGAAAGGCGGCATAGGAATATCATAAATAAATAAATAAATAGTAGATGATATATAGATAGACAGACAACAGACATATAGATAGACAGACTGAAAGGATGGATGGCTGAGATAGAGGATGGGTTAGTGGATGGATGGGTGGATGGATAGATAGATAGATAGGAATATGGGAATTTAAGTTATGTTGTCCCCCACTCGAGCAATAACAAGAGGCAAGTAAATTGTTGTTGTTGGGTTGTTGTAGGTTTTTCGGGCTCTATGGCCATGTTCTAGAAGAATTTTCTCCTGTCGTTTCGCCTGCATCTGTGGCAGGCATCCTCAGAGGTTCCTATTTCCCTTCCTTCCTCCTCTCCTTCTTTCCCACCCCCCCTTCCTTCCTTTTTCCTTCCTTCCTTCCCTCCCTCGCTGCCTACCTCCCTCCTTTCCCACCCTCCTTCCTTTTTTCCTTCCTTCCCTCCTTCTTTCCCACCCTCCTTCCTTCCTTTTTTCCTTCTTTCCTTCCCTCCTCCCTTTCTTCCATCCTCTCCCTCCTTCTCTCCTTCTTTCATACCCTCCTTCCTTCCCTTTTTCCTCTCTTCTTTCTTCCTTCCATCCTATCCCTCTCTCCTTCTTTCCCACCTTCCTTCCTTCCTTCCTTCCTTCCTTCCTTCCTTCCTTCCTTCCTTCCTTCCTGTTTTCCTTCCCTCCTCTCCCTCTTTCCATCTTTCCCACCCTACTTCCTTCCTGTTTTCCTTCCTTCCCTCCTTTCTTCCTTCCATCCATCCTCTCCCTCTCTCCTTCTTTCCCACCCTCCTTCCTTTCTGTTTTCCCTCCTCCTTTCCCTCCTCCCTTCCATCCTATCCCTCTCTTCTTCTTTCCCACCCTCCTTCCCTCCTTCTTTCCTTCCTTCCCTTGCTACCTACCTCCCTCCTTTCCCACTCTCCTTCCTTCCTTTTCCTTTCTTCCCTCCTGTCTTACCTTCCTTCCTCCTATCCACCCTTCCTTCCATCCATCCATCAATCTATCTATCTGCCTATCTATCCTTCCTGCTCTCCCTCCCTCCCTCCCTCTCCTTCTTTCCTTCCTTCCTTCCTTCCTTCCTTCCTAAGCCGTTCCCAGTCTCTGCTCGGATCCTGGGCTGCCTGGCAAGAACAAACTGGCCGGAAAGGAGACTAAAAATAACTGGATCGATGGCGGCGAAAGCAGGGCGAGGGCTCTTTCCCCTTCTTTCCTGGCGCAGAGCCTTCTTTCCCTTTTGCCCTTGGTCTTCTGGGCAGATAGGACTTCCACCCTGCCTTCCTTCTTCCCTCCCTCCCTTCTTTCCCTGTGGAGGAAGGAAGGAAGCCCTGCGGGAGCCATAAAAGTGGGTCAGTGGGTTGGATGGCAAGCCAAGGGAGGAGGAGGCCAGGCTGCTCAATAATACCCTGTTTACTCCAATCTAATGCTTATCTTTTGGGCCTTTCGTCCAGGTGTTTTGGACTTCAACTCCCACAATTCCTAGCAGCCGGTAGGCTGCTAGGAATTGTGGGAGTTGAAGTCCAAAACACCTGGAGGGCCTTAGTTAGCCTAGGTCTCTTCTATAGCATCGAATTGATGCTCCCCAATGTTTCCTTTTTCTTTGGTGGTCTCACCAAAGAGAGGGAGGGAAGTAGGAAATAGAGGGAAGAAAGAGAAGAAAGGTAGGGAGGTAGAAAACAGAAAGGGAAGGGAGAGAAGAAAGGAAGGAAGAGAAGCAGGTAGGAAACAGAGAAGGAAGGAAGGAAAGGAGAGAGAGAGGAAACTGGAAAGAAGAAAGAAAGAAAAAAGAAAGAAAGGTAGGAAATAGAAAGAAGAAAGGAAGGAAGAAAGGTAGAGAAAGAGAAGGAAGGAAGGGAAGTAGGAAGTAGAGGGGAGGAAGAGAAGAAAAGAGGGAGGTAGAAAACAGGGAAGTAAAAAAAGGGATAAGGAAAGAAAGGTAGGAAGGTAGAAAACAGAAAGGAAAGGGAGAGAAGAAGGGAAGGAAGGAAGAAAAGGAGGGAAGTAGGAAAGAGAAGAAAGAAAAAGGGAAGGTGGGAAATAGAAAGAAAAGGAACGAAAGAAAAGAAGGAGAAAAAAGGGAATAGCGGAAAGGGAGAAAGAAAAAAGAACAAAAGGGAGGTAGAAAGCAGAGAGGGAAGGGAAAGAAGAAAGGAAAGCAGGAAAGAAGGCAGAGAGATAGGAAAGAAAAAGAAGGAAGGGAGATAGGAATCAGAAAAGAGAAGGAAGGGAGAAAGGGAGGTAGGAAACAGGGAAGGAAGAGAAGAAAGGGATAGAGGTAGAAAACAGGGAAGTGAAGAAAGGGAGGAAGGTAGAAAACAGAGAGAAGGGAGAAAAGAAGGGGAGGAAGGAAAGAAGAGAGATAGGAAACAGAAAGGGAAGGTAGGTAGGAAATAGAAAGAAAAGTAAGAAAGGGAGGGAGGTAGAAAAAAGAGGGAAGGGAAGAAAGGAAGAAAGAAAAAAGAAAGGGAAGTCGAAAGAGAGGGAAGGGAGAGAAGAAGGGAAAGCAGGAAGGAAGGATGGGGTAAAGGAAACAAAGGGAAAGGAGGTAGGAAGGGAGATAGGAACCAGAAAGGAAGGGAGAAAGGGAGGTAGGAAACAGAGGGAAGGAAAAGAAAGGGAGGGAGAAAACAGCGAAATGGAGAAAAGGAGGAGGTAGGAAACATAGAGGGAAGGGAGAGAAGGAAGTAAGAAAGGGAAGGAAAGGAGAAAGGAAGATGGGAAACAGAAAGAGAAGAAAGGATGCCTTTAGGGGAGCTATATTCCCTACAGCCTGAGGGACCCTTTGCATTGTCTCTTTATTTTGCTGCCTTTGGGGCAGGGAATCCCTTTCACTCTTCCTTCCTTCCTTTCTCCCCCTCCTCTCCTTTCTTCTTCTCCTTCCTCCCCTCCCAACGGCCTTTTGTCCTCCCAGGCGCGCCCCCGCTTGCTTCTGATGAGATGATGATGCGCGGCAGCAGGAGCAGCAGCAGCGCCTGGAAGAGGAAGGAAGGAGGGAAGGAGAAAGAGGAGGAGAAGGAGGAGGAGAAAGAGGAAGAGGGTGGGCCGGGCATGGGCATCCGCCCCGCAGTCGCCCGAGGAAGGGAAGGAGGACCATGGAGGTGGGCAAGACGGTAAGTCAGAAGCAGCCGGGTCCCTCTGATGAAGAGGAAGAAGAGAAGGAGGAGGAAGAAGAGAAGGAAGAAGAAGATGAGGAGGAGGAAGAAGATGAGGAGGAGGAGGAAGAAGATGAGGAGGAGGAAGAGGAGGTGGAAGGCTTCTCCCTCCTTCCATCTGGGGAATCTCCTCCTCCTTATCCCCTTTCTCTTCCTTCTCTTCTTTCTCCTCTTCCTTCTATTCCTCCTCTTCTTCCTTCCTCCCTTCCCCTCCTCTTCTTTCCTCAGTCCTTCCTCCTCTTCCTTCTATTTTCTTCCTTCGGGGAAGACCCTGTTCCCATCTCTTCTTCCTCCTCATCGTTTTTTTCCTTCTCTTCTTCCTCCATCCTCCATTCTTGGGGGAAGCGCCCTCTTCCGAAATGGGGAGGGGGACAGAGGGGAGTCCCTGCCCCTCCCTGATTGGCTGCTGGTGACATCACAGCCGAAATCCCCAATTAGTGCCGGGAAGGAAGGAAGGAGAGGCACTGAGCCAGGAAGACAATATTATCTATCTATCTATCTATCTATCTATCTATCTATCTATCTATCTGTGTGTGTATTATTTATTTATATTCTGCTTTATCTCTCCCTACGGAGAGACTCCAAAGCGGCTCACGATCCAAAACGTGACAATTTCAAATATGCAAATATACCATCATAAAATGGTATTATCATTATATATTATCACTTGCCTAGTTTCCAACAGACCTCACAACCTCTGAGGACACCTGCCTGCCATAGATGTGGGTGAAATTTCAGGAGAGAATGCTTCTGGAACATGGCCAGAGAGTCTGGAAAACTCACAACCACCTGTATATTATCAGTAGTAATGACATTTAATAGAGTAGTATTAGTATATCAGAATATTATTAGTAGATATTATTGTATCATATTTTATTATTTTGTATTATATTATAATATTATATTGCAGTTCATTAAATAATATCAATATTATATGGATAATATATATTATATATATTATATTGCATTATTATTATGTATTACATTATAATATTATATTGCATTACATTAAATATTATCAATATTATATGGATAGTATATAATATATATTATATTGTATTATTATTATTTTGTGTTACATTATAATATATTGCAGTACATTAAATATAATCAATATTATATTATAGTATATAATATATATATATGTATTATATTGTATTATTATTATTTTGTATTACATTATATTATATTGCATTACATTAAATATTATCAATATCATATCATAGTATATAATATATATATTGTATTGTATTATTATTATTATTATTATTATTTTGTATTACATTATAATATTATCAAGATTATATGTATGGTATATATATTATATTATGTTATTAATATTTTAGGTATATACAATATATTATATTATTAGCATAGCACAATAGTATATATTACTATATTGTACTATACCACTATATATATATATATATACACACACACACACACACATACATATATAATTTATTTATATTAGACTTCTAGAGTTGGAAGGGGACCCCCAAAGGCCATCCAGTCTGACCTCCTGCCAGATAGAATTCTATTATTATTATTATTATTATTATTATTATTATTAGATACATAACAAGATTAGTACACAGCAAACAAAATCACTAAGCTGGCATTGTTGTTGTTTCATCTTTCCAACTCTCTCTAAAACCAGATAACAAATTGTAAATCGAGCAATATAGACAACATAGAATGTGTTATAATAATTAAGAGTATGTGGGATCCAGTTAAGAATTATTTAGGGAATGCATTTAGATGTGGAGTGGAAAAATTGAGATTAAAACTGATATTTCAAATGTAATTTCTGTAGTTTATTGTATGTTTATTGGGTGTAAATTGTATGTCTGGGGGAAGGGGGTGGAGGGTGGGAGCTGTGTCAAACATCTTTAAAATAAAAATTATTATTATTATTATTATTATTATTATTGGCCTCCTAGAGTTGGATGAGACCCCCAAAGACCATCCAGTCCAACCCCGTTCTGCCACGCAGGAAGATAATATTATTATCTGTCTATTAGTATTATTATTATTGTCCTTCTAGAGTTGGAAGGGACCCCAAAGGTCATCCGGTCCAACCCCGTTCTGCTGTATGAAGGAAAAGCATCACCAAAGTGCTCCCTTTGCATTGCTCTGTGCTCAAAATAGGGAACCGAACCCAGAGGCGGAGGCAGCACCAGAGCAGCTTCTTCTTCCTTGGAGAGGAAGCTTGTGGTCAGTGTTGCAAGATCCTTGACCTCTCCTGCTGCTCTTTGGTCCAGGCCTTGTGCAAGAAAGCCCCTTCGAGATCAAAGGCAAATCTCAGAGCTGGGCAGGAAAAGCATCTTAAAACCCTCCCGGCAGATGGCCATCCGGCCTCTGTTACAAAGCCTCCAGGGAAGGCGATTCCATCATTATCAAGATAAAATTATTATTATTTTACTATTTATTGTTGTTATTATTATCAATTGTTATTATTAGTAGTAACAATAGTATTAGACTCCTAGAGTTGGAAGGGACCAAAGGGCCATCCAGTCCAACCCCCTTCTGCTAGGCAGGAAAATAGTAATATTATTATAGAATAATATAATTATAATTATAGAATAATAATACAGTGGATGGCCTTGGGGGTCTCTTCCAACCCTAGGAGTCTAATGGTGATGATGATGATGATGATATAATAATAATAATAATAATAATAATAATAATAATGGGGGTGGACTGGATGGCCTTGGGGGTCTCTTCCAACCCTAGGAGTCTAATGGTGATTATGATGATATAATAATAATAATAATAATAATAATAATAATGGGGGTGGACTGGATGGCCTTGGAGGTCTCATCCAACTCTACGAGTCTAAGGTAAAGGTTTCCCCTTGACATTAAGTCCAGCCGTGTCCGACTCTGGGACTTTGGTGCTCATCTCCATTTCTAAGTTGAAGAGCCAGCATTGTCCATAGACACCTCCTTGGTCATGTGGCCACTGGCATGACTGCATGGAGTGCCGTTACCTTCCTGCCAGAGCAGTACCTATTGAAATGATGATGATGGGGGTGGCCTTGGGGGTCTCTTCCAACTCTAGGGGCCTAATAATGATATGATGATGATGATGGGGGTGGACTGGATGGCCTTGGGGGTCTCTTCCAACTCTAGGAGTGTAATAATGAAGTAATAATAATAATAATAATAATAATAATATAGTGGGGTGGACTGGATGGCCTTGGGGATTTCTTCCAACTCTAGGAGTGTAATAATGAAATAATAATAATAATAATAATAATAATAATAATAATAATAATAATAATAATATAGTGGGGTGGACTGGATGGCCTTGGGGGTCTCTTCCAACTCTAGGAGTGTAATAATGAAATAATAATAATAATAATAATAATATAGTGGGGTGGACTGGATGGCCTTGGGGATTTCTTCCAGCTCTAGAAGTACTAATTATGTTATTATTATTATTTTATTGTACAATAATGATGATGATGATGATGATGGGGGTGGACTGGATGGCCTTGGGGGTCTCTTCCAACTCTAGGAGTGTAATAATGAAGTAATAATAATAATAATAATAATAATATAGTGGGGTGGACTGGATGGCCTTGGGGATTTCTTCCAACTCTAGGAGTGTAATAATGAAATAATAATAATAATAATAATAATAATAATAATAATATAGTGGGGTGGACTGGATGGCCTTGGGGGTCTCTTCCAACTCTAGGAGTGTAATAATGAAATAATAATAATAATAATAATAATAATAATATAGTGGGGTGGACTGGATGGCCTTGGGAATTTCTTCCAGCTCTAGAAGTACTAATTATGTTATTATTATTATTTTATTGTACAATAATGGAACTATAATAATAATAATAATAATAATAATAATAATTACATAATATAATAGTAATTCTATCTTCCCGCCTGGCAGCAGGTGGCTTGGACTGGATCTCCCTTCTAATGATATCTAATGATAATGATAATGTATCTAATGATGATGGTGATGATGATGATGGGGGTGGACTAGGTGGTCTTGGGGGTCTCTTCCAACTCTAGGGGTCTAATAATGATATGATGATGATGATGGTGATGATGATGGGGGTGGACTGGGTGGCCTTGGGGGTCTCTTCCAACTCTAGGGGTCTAATAATGATGATGATGATGATGATGATGATGATGATGATGATTATGATGATGGGGGTGAACTGGGTGGCATTGGGGGTCTCTTCCAACTCTAGGGGTCTAATAATGATATTATAATAATGATGATGATAATAATAATGATAATGATAGAGGTGGACTGGATGGCCTTGGGGGTCTCTTCCAACTCTAGGAGTGTAATAATGAAATAATAATAATAATAATAATAATAATAATATAGTGGGGGTGGACTGGATGGCCTTGGGGATTTCTTCCAGCTCTAGGAGTACTAATTATTTTATTACTATTATTTTATTTTACATGTATAATAATAATAATAATAATAATAATAATAATAATAATATAGTAATTCTATCTTCCTGCCTGGCAGCAGATGGCTTAGACTGGATCTCTCTTCCAGCTCTATGTATCTACTTATTATCCCTCTCTTTCTCTGTCCTCTTCTATCATCTACTCATTGATCCACCTCTCCCCCATCCGTTCTTCCAGCTCTATATTCATCTCTCCCTCTTTACTTATTTATCCACTTATCTATCTACCTTTCTATCCATCCATCATCTATCTACTTATTTCTCCATCCCTCTACCATTCATCTCTCTCTTTTGACCTTCTATCCATCCACTGATCCACATCTCTGCCTGGCCATGTTCCAGAAGTATTCTCTCCTGACATTTCGCCCACATCTATGGCAGGCATCCTGAGAGGTTGGGAGGCAAGTGAGGTTTATATACCTGTAGAATGATGTTCAGGGTGGGAGAAAAAAAACTCTTTGACAATGTTGCCATTGGCCAATTTGATTAAAATCAAAGAGCCTTGCAGCTTCAAATCCTTTGTTGGGAGGTGTTAGCTGGTCCTGATTGTTTCCTGTCAAGAATTCTTACAATCCCCAGATCCACAATCTTTCCTCCTGACCTTTTAAAATTTTTCTTTCTTTTCCAGACGGTCAGCATCAACAAGGCCATCAACGCTCAGGAAGTGGCGGTCAAGGAGAAGCATGCCAGGAATATCCTTTTGGAAGGAGGCTGGAGCGTATAGTTTCCGGAAGGATCCATATTAGATGAGGGGGAGGGGAATGCACTCTGCACATGCACCAACACAAGACAGCCCTTCCTCTAGGGCCAGAGTCACTCCTGCCATCCCTTTCTCCTTTCCATATTCTCTCTCTCTCTCTATATATATATATTTAATCAATTTAACTTTGTTTCAAAACATATAAAACAGCATTATTGTCATTATCATCATCACCATTATTATTTATTTATTTAACATATATTATTTAATATATATTACATTTTATATATAATATATATTATATATAATAATATAACAATATATTATAATAATATAATATATTATTAATAAATAATAATATATTATAGAATATGTTAAGTAATATATTATTATATAATATATTGTGTTATAATAAAATAATACATTATAATAATACAATATGTATTATTAAATAATATTTTATTATTTATTAAATAATATTAATATTATTTAATTTATTTAATATTATTATTAATAATAAATAATAATTTATTACCTGCTTCTCCTTCTGTTATCTGTACCTCTATGTAGGAGATATAGTAAAACATTTAAACAATAATAATAATAATTTATTATCTGTTTCTCCTTCTGTTATCTGTACCTCTATCTAGGAGATATAGCAAAACATTTAAATAATAATAACAATAATAATTTATTATCTGTTTCTCCTTCTGTTATCTGTACCTCTATGTAGGAAATATAGCAAAACATTTAAATAATAATAACAATAATAATTTATTACCTGCTTCTCCTTCCATTATCTGTATCTCTATCTAGGAGATATAGCAAAACATTTAAATAATAATAATAACAATAATTTATGTAATAACCGCCTCTCTTTTTGATATGTATCTCTCTATCTAGGAAATATGTCAAAACATTGAAAACATACTACTACTACTAATAATAATGATAAATATATTTATTACCCACTTCTACTTTAGTTATCTATATCTCCATCTAGGAGATATTTCAAAATATTTATTTATTTCCTTCCTTTCCACCTGTTCCTTACTTCCCTCCTTCCTTCTTTCTTCCTTTTTGCTTTCTCCCTCCTTCTTTCCTCTTTTTCCTCCATCCTTATCTCCTCCCTTTCTGCCTCTTCCTTTCCTCCCTTTCCTTCCTTTCGTTTCCTCCCTTCCTTTTTCTCTCCTCCCTCCACACTGGCTACCCTGAGAGGTTCAGTGAAGGCAAAGGACACATAGAGAAAGGGACCAAGGAAGGAAGGAGAGTGCGGACCGCTATCTCTCTGTCCGTCCCACCGGGTTCCATGGGACGGCCACCCTCCCATCACCTGATTTCCTTAGCGCCGTTCCCCGCTAGCACCCTGCATCCTGGGCACGCACCATGAGAAAGGAGCCCACACGTTTTGGTCAGCCGTCAACCGCCTGCCGCTCTCCAGCAACGCCGTCCTCTGCTGGAAGTTCTGCCATGTCTTCCACAAACTCCTGCGCGATGGGCACCCCAACGTAAGCATTGAAGACCAGTTGAACCCACTGAAATCTGGAAGGCTGTATATATATGCTCCTTCACTTATCTGCTTCAGCCTTGATATCTCACCAGAGAATTTTTCCATCTGCTTTTATGTGGGATCCCACCTCCTTCCCGAAGACCCCGCCTCCTTCTTGAAGGCCCGCCCACTCCCTCACACTCCATTCTTCTCTTCCTCTTTCTCTGCAGGTCTTGAAGGACTCCGTGAGATTCAAGAGTGAGCTGAGCGACATGAGCCGGATGTGGGTGAGTGGGAGGCACAAGCGTGGGGAGCCTGAGGTGGAGACCCCCACATTCATTCCCCAATTGAGGCCCCCTCGTTCTCGCCCCTCCCTCCCTCCCTCCTCAGGGCCACCTGAGCGAAGGCTACGGCCAGCTGTGCAGCGTCTACCTCAAGCTGCTGAGGACCAAGATGGAGTTCCACACCAAAGTAAGCTTCCTCTTCTTCCTTTGGAAATGCCGCAACTTAAGCCACAGCAGAAGACCTCCCTCTGCCAGCAGGCCTGGCCTAGTCAGATGGGGGGATGAATGAATAGATGGATAGATAGGAAGGAAGGTAAGTAGATAGACAGACAGATAGGAAGTTAGGTTGGTCAATCAATGGCTTGATGGATAGGAAGATAGATAGATAGACAGACAGACAAGGGAGAGGAGGCATAGATGAGAGGATGGATGGATGGATAGGTAGATAGATAGACAGACAGACAGACAGATAGGAAAGTAGGTCGGTCAATCGATAGATAGATAGACAGACAGACAGACAAGGAAGAGGATGCATAGATGAGAGGATGGATGGATGGATGGATGGATGGGTAGATAGATAGATAGATAGATAGATAGATAGATAGGAAAGTAGGCAGGTAGATAGAAAGATAGTCAAATAGATAGGTAGGTAGGTAGGTAGATAGACAGACAGATAGGAAGGTAGGTTGGTTGATTGATCAATTGATACAAAGATAGGAAGATAGATAGATAGATAGATAGATAGATAGATAGATAGATGATAGACGGAGAGGATGTATAGATGAGTGGATGGATGGATGGAGAGATAGATAGATAGATAGATAGATAGATAGATAGATAGATAGATAGATAGATAGATAGGAAGGTAGGTAGGTAGGTAGGTGGGTAGGTAGACAGGCAGGCAGGCAGATAGATAGATAGGAAGGTAGGTCAATCAATCAATCGATCAATAGATAGGAAGATAGATAGATAGATAGATAGATAGATAGAGAAAGACAGACAGACAGACCGACATGGGAGAGGATGTATAGATGAGTGGATGGATGGATAGGTAGGTAGGTAGGTAGGTAGATAGGAAGGTAGGTTGGTTGACTGATTTATACAAAGATTGATAGGAAGATAGATAGATAGATAATGTATAGATCAGTGGATGGATGGATAGACAGGAAGGTAGGAAGGTGGGTAGGTAGACAGGCAGTCAGATAGATAGATAGGAAGGTAAGTTGGTCGATAGATCAATAGAAAGATAGATAAGAAGCTAGATAGGTAGGTAGGTTGGTAGATAGACAAGGGAGAGGGTGGATAGATGAGTGGATCAATGGATAGATAGGAAGGTAGGTAGGTAGGTAGGTAGATAGATAGATAGATAGACAGACAGAGACAGGAAGGTAGGTAGGTTGGTTGATCAATACAAAGATGGACAGGAGGATAGGTAGGTAGTTAGGTAGGTAGGTAGATAGAGATATAGACAAGGGAGAGGATGCATAGATGAGTGGATGGATAAATATATAGGAAGGTAGATAGGTAGACGGACGGATGGATGAATGGATGGATGGATAGATAAGAAGGTAGGTTGGTTGGTTGATTGATCGATTGATGGGAAGATAGATAGATAGATAGATAGATAGATAGATAGATAGATAGATAGACAGACAGACAGACAGACAGACAGATGAGGGAGATGATGCATAGATGAGTGGATGGATGGATGGATGGATAGATTTTTAGGAAGGTAGATATTTATTTATTTACAGTATTGATATTCCGCCCTTCTCACCCTGCAGGGGACTCAGGGCAGATTACAATGTACACATACATGGCAAACATTCAAAGCCGTAGACACACAACATATATAGACAGACACACAGAGGCTATTTAACATTCCAGCTTCATGAGGGGATTCTGGCCACCAGGGGAGCTGTTGCTTTGCCGTCCATTTGTGGCACTGGTGAAGTACGTACGTCCTCATTCTTTGCAGGCTTGCTGGAGATTTTTATAGATAGATAGGAAGGTAGGTATGAAGATAGGTAGGTAGATAGATGATAGACAGATAGATGGGTATACAGAGAGAAAGAGATGGGATAATAGGTTGGTAGGTTGGTTGGTTGATTGATAGATAGAAAAATAGACAGATAGATAGAAAGATAGATGAGAGAGATTGCGGATGGATAGACAGTCAGAGACAGATGAGAGAGGGAGAGAGAATGGGTAGACAAGTGAATAGATGTATGCGTGGATGGATGGATAGATAAGAGAGAGAGATATTGGATAGATCAATGGATGGATGGATAGATAGATAGATAGATAGATAGATAGATAGATAGATAGACAGAAAGATAGATAGATAGATAGGTAGGTAGACAGACAGACAGACAGACAGACAGACAGATAGATAGACAAACAAGAGAGGAAGAGAGAGAGAGACGAGTGGATGGATGGATGGATGGATAGACAAGAAAGAAAGAAAGAAAGAAAGAAAGAGGATGGATGGATGAATAGATAGAAAAAGAGACTAGTATTAAACCACGTTTTGCCTGCCTTGCGCCATCAGTATTATTATTATTCGTAGCACTATTGATATTGTTATTGTTGGAATGGCCAGGTGTGTTGGAGGAAGGCAAAGACCTCTCTTTTTTTGGGCAGCCCCATAAGCTGGCAATGACTCGAAAGCACCCAGTAACAACAACCACATCAGTGTGTTATTTGGGTGTGGAGCCACCGGCTTTTGCATTCTGGCCGTGGCAGTGCCCCGTGTTTTGGGAGCGGAGGGAGGGAAGGCGAGTATTTATAGAAAGGAATCCGTCTGGACGGAGCAAGAGGAAGCCTGGCCCTGGCGGAGCCTCTGTTTGTTCTGAGAGAGAGAGAGAGAGAAGGAAGGAAGGAGGGAGGGAGGGAGAGCCCTGGGCAAAGAGGAAAGGAAAGGAAGCCCAGGCTTAGGCATTTTTTTGCAGCTGAGAGGTGGGCACTCCTCTCTCTGTTGTCCTTGCGTAACCTCTTCCTTTTTTCCCTTGCCCAGAACCCCCGCTTCCCCGGAAACCTCCAGATGTCAGACAGGCAGCTGGACGAGACGGGCGAGAACGACGTCAACAACTTGTATTATTATTATTATTATTATTATTATTATTATTCCCTAGCCCTTTACTTTGGGGAAATCCATTGGGATACAATTACATTATTATTATTATCATCATCATTGTCATTGTTATTATTAGTGTCCTATAATTGGAAGGGACCCCTAGAGGCCATCTAGTTCACCCCCATTCTGTTATCTAATTATTATTATTATTATTATTATTATTATTATTATTATTACCATGGCCCTTTGTTTTGGGGGAACCCATTGGGATAAAATTACTATATTAATTGGGATACAATTACTACATTATTATTATTATTATTATTATTATCATTATCATTATCATTATTATTAGGGTCCTGTAAGTTGGAAGGGACCCCTAGAGGCCATTTAGTTCATCCACATTCTGTTATCTATCTATCTATTATTATTATTATTACCTAACACTGTGTAATATCCGTCTGTATAGTATATTTCCCTGGTTACGAGGGATCTATAAACTCTCATATGTTTATTATTTATTTTACAATTGTGGGTCCATGGACCACAATAAAGTTCTTTTTCTTCTTCTTCTTCTTCTTCTTCTTCTTATTATTATTATTATTATTATTATTATTAGAACCCTAGAGTTGGAGGAAACCCCAAGTGGGCATCCAGTCCAAGCTCCCTTCTACCAGACAGGGAGATGATATTATTGTTATGCATTATTCTTAGCATTAGGATTGTCATTATTATAGACTCTTAGACCCCCAAAGGCTATCCAATCCCATTCTGCCAGGAAGGAAAGATAGAATTACTATATTATTATTATTATTTGAAAAACAACAAGATTAGTACACAGCAAACAAGATCACTTTGTGGACTGTTGTATGGGATTATACGCCGAACACTATATTATTATTGTTGTTGTTATTATTATTATTATTCTCCTAGAGTTGGAGGGGACCCCAAATGGCCATCCAGTCCAACCCTATTCTTCTAGGCAGGAAGATAATATTATCTAACTACCCTTCTTCTTCTTCTTCTTCTTCTTCTTCTTCTTCTTCTTCTTCTTCTTCTTCTATTAGGCTCCAAGAGTTGGAGGAGACCCCAAGTGGCTGTCCAGTCCAACCATCTTCTGTCAGGCAGAAAGATAGAATTACATTATTATTATTATTATTATTATTATTATTATTATTATTATTATTAGGCTTATAGAGTTGGAGGAGACCCCAAAGGCCATCCAGTCCAACCCTATTCTTCCAGGCAGGAAGATAATAATAATAATAATAATAATAATAATAATAATAATAATAGATAATATTATCTTCCTGCCTGGAAGAATAAGGTTGGACTGGATGGCCTTTGGGGTCTCCTCCAACTCTATAAGCCTAATAATAATTATCTATCTATTATTATTATTATTATTATTATTATTATTATTATTGGCCTCCTAGAGTTGGATGAGACCCCCAAGGGCCATCCAGTCCGAACCCATTCTTCCAGGCAGGAAGATAATATTATCTATCTATCTATCTATCTATCTCTCTATCTATCTCTCTATCTATCTATCTCTCTATCTATCTCTCTATCTATCTATTTATCTATCTATCATTATTACTATTATTATTAGTCTAAAGAGTTGGAGGAGACCTCAAAGGCCATCTAGTCCAACCCCCTTCTGTGCCTTTTTCAGCTGTAGTTTTGAGCCTGTTCTGAGTCTCTCTCTTTCTGTCAGTTTCCAGCTCACTGTGGAGATGTTTGACTACCTGGAGTGCGAACTGAGCCTCTTCCAGACAGGTGAGGCTACTTCCCAGGGATCAGTGTCTCTTGGGAAGGCTGTTCATCAACAGCAACAGATATACACACACACAGACGCACATATACATAAACATCAGCATCATAATAAATCTTTATTTGTATCCTGCTTTTCTTCCTCACGGGACCCAAAGCAGCTTGCAACATATTAGAATCATGTAAACAACAATCCAAATACATTGATAATAAGTATAAAACATCATAAAATAACAGTTCAAAACAACAATAATATACATTCACATTCTTGTGGCATCATGTCATGTGTATGTATGTGTGTGCACTACAACGTCTGTTGCTAGGTGAAGTGGCCCTCTGTGATGTCACTGGGAAAGAAAACAACATGTGTATGAGAGGAAAGAGGGAGGGAGGGAAGAAGGAAAGGAAGAAAGGAAAAGAAAGGAAGAGGAGGGAGGGGGAAAGGAAGGAATAGCAGGGAAGGAAAAAGGAAGGGAAGGTAGGAGGGAAAGAGGAAAGGAAGAGATAGCAAGGAAGAGAGGGAGAGAGGAAGGAAGGAAGGAAAGAACTGTAAAAGAGCCATGGAGACATTGTGAGGCCCTCTTAGGGCTGGAAAGAGGGCATGGAAAGGAAAGGAGAAGGGAGGGAGAAGAAAGAAAAATGGAAGTGAGAGAAAAGAATAGGGGAAAAGGTATGAGGGGAGGGATAGAAAGAGAAGGGAAAGGAAAGGAGGAAGGAAAGAAAGAAAGATCCACAAAGAGAGCCATGGAGACATTTTGAGGCCTTCTGGAAAGAGGGAAAGGAAGGAGGAAGGAAGGAAGAAGAAAGAAAGAAAGAAAGAAAGAAAGAAAGAAAGAAAGAAAGAAAGAAAAGAAGAGAAAGGAGAAGGGAGTCGTAAGAAAGAAAAAGGGAGGGAGGAAAAGAAAAGGGAAAAGGTACGATGGGAGGGAGAGAAAAAAAAGGGAAGGGGGGCAAAGAAAGATCCACAAAGAGAGACATTGTGAGGCCCTCTTAGGGCTGGAAAGAGAGAAGAGAAAGGAATGGGAAGGGAAAAAAGGAAGGAAGGAGAAGGGAAAGAAAGAAAAGGAAAAATCCACAAAGGGAACCATGGACACATTGTGGGGACCTCTTAGGGGTGGAAAGAGGGAAGGGAAGCAAACAAGAAAGAAAGAAAGAAAGAAAGAGGAGAAGGGAGATGGATGAAAAAAAAGATGGGAAGGGAAGAAAGGAATTAAAAAAGACAAAGAAAGAAAGAAAAGGGAAGGGAAGAAAGAAATTAAAAAATAAAAAGAAAGGGAAAGGAAAGGAAAGGAAGAAAGGAAAGATCCACAAAGGGAAGCATGGACACATTGTGAGGACCTCTTAGGGATGAAAAGAGGGAAGGAAAGGGAAGCAAGCAAGAAGGGAGGGAGGGAGAAAGGGAAGAAAAAGAAGGGAAAGGATGAGGAATTTGGACAAAAGAAGGGAAGGGAAGAAAGAAAAAAATAAAGAAAAGCGAAGGGAAGAAAGGGAAGATCCACAAAGGGAACCATGGACACATTATGAGGATCTCTTACGGCTAGAAAGAGGGGAGGGAGGGGAGGGGAGGGAGGAAGGAAGGAAAGAAGGAAAAGAAGGAAGGAAGAAAGGAGAGAGTTGTAAGAAAGAAAGAAAAAGGAAGAAAGAAAGAAAAGGGAAAGGAAAGGAAGAAAGGAAATGTCCACAAAGGGAAGCATGGACTCATTGTGAGGAAGCAAGCAGGAAGGAAAGAAGGAAAAGAAGTGAAAGGAGAAGGGAGTTGGAAGAAAGAAAGAAAGAAAGAAAGAAAGAAAGAGAAGGGAAGGGAAGGGAAGGGAAGAAAGGAAATATCCACAAAGCGAAGCATGGGCACATTGTGAGGACCTCTTAGGGGTGGAACGAGGGAAGGGAAGGAAGGAGACAGAAGAAGTTGGAAGAAGGAAAAAGGGAAAGGAGGAAAAGTATGAGAGGAGGGAGAGAAAGAGAAGGGAAAGGAAGGAGGTGTATGAGGGAAAACAAGGGAAGAAGGAAAGAGTGGGAGAGAAAGGCAGTGTCACCTCCAATACCCAGTCAACACCAGGCATATATACACTGAGGATGATGATGATGCTTGTGGGCTTCTCTCTTCCCGCTGCTTCTGCCGCCCAGTCTTCAGCTCGCTGGACATGTCTCGCTCGGTCTCAGTCACGGCCACCGGTCAGTGCCGCCTGGCCCCGCTGATCCAGGTCATCCTGGACTGCAGCCACCTCTATGACTACACGGTCAAGCTCCTCTTCAAGCTCCACTCCTGTGAGTCCATGAGAGAGGAGGGAGGGCATTTTAATAAAAAGGGGGGTGTCAGTCTGACAAGGAAGGGGAGAGGAGGAGGGAAGAGAGGGGCATTTGAATAAATAGAGGTGTGTCCTTGAGAAGAGTGAGCCTAAGGAAGGGGATACAGGGAGGGAACAGAGTGATGGGCAGGCAGAGAGGCCAATGGGGAAGCCAACTAATGCATCTGCCTTTCAGAGTCCTTGATGAGGACTACAAGCTTGTGCAGGATGTGGTTGAGTTCCACCACTTCTGAGGCCTAAATGCCTTGCTCCATCCTGATGTGTGTGTGTGTCTCTCTCTTGTTTTTTAGGCCTCCCGGCTGACACACTCCAGGGCCACCGAGACCGCTTCCTGGAGCAGTTCAAGAAGTATGCCTTTGTTTGTTTATATATGTAACCCTATCACTGTATATGGCGTATTGCAAATAAAAGGACAACAACACAGCCTGGGAGAATGGCAGGCCTTGCTGTAGTTGCGGTCTCAACCAGAGTCTGTTGTTGTGGTTATATTTAATATAATATCTGTTGTTATTGTTATTATATTTAATATTATGTCTATTGTTCTTGTTTATTGTCATTGTTTTTGTTCTTGTTTATTATCATCATTTATTGTTCTTGGTTATTATTATATTAAATATAATAATAATAACCATATTATTATTATGGTTATTATTATTATATTTAATATATCAATTTTTCTTGTTTATTGTCATTGTTTATTGTTCTTGTTTATTATTATGGTTATTATTATTATTATATTTAATATATCAATTTTTCTTGTTTATTGTCATTGTTTATTGTTCTTGTTTATTATTATGGTTATTATTATTATTATATTTAATATATCAATTTTTCTTGTTTATTGTCATTGTTTATTGTTCTTGTTTATTATTATGGTTATTATTATTATTATATTTAATATATCAATTTTTCTTGTTTATTGTCATTGTTTATTGTTCTTGTTTATTATTGTTGTTATTATTATATTTAATATTATATCTAGGTTCTTGTGGGTTTTTTCGGGCTATATGGCCATGTTCTAGAGGCATTTCTCCTGACGTTTCGCCTGCATCTATGGCAAGCATCCTCAGAGGTACTGAGAATGCTTGCCATAGATGCAGGCGAAACGTCAGGAGAAATGCCTCTAGAACATGGCCATATAGCCCAAAAAAACCCACAAGAACCTAGTGATTTCGGCCATGAAAGCCTTCGACAATACATTAATATTATATCGATTGTTCTTGTTAATTGTCATTGTTTATTGTTCTTGTTTATTATTATTGTTATTATTATCTTTAATATTATATCGATTGTTCTTGTTAATTGTCATTGTTTATTGTTCTTCTTTATTATTGTTATTATTTTTAATATTATATCAATTGTTCTTGTTTATTGTCATTGTTTATTGTTCTTGTTTATTATTGTTGTTATTATATTTAATATTATATCTATTGTTCTTGTTTATTGTCATTGTTTATATTATTATTATTATTATTATTATTATTATTATTATTGTTATTATCCCGGTTTGGACCAAGTCCAGCTGCTGTTTGCACCATCCTATTGTTGGGCATGCCTTGGCAGAGATGCAGCGGCCAAGACGCTTTTCCTTATTTCTTTTCCAGGCTGAAGGATCTCTTCTATCGCTCCAGCAACCTGCAGTATTTCAAGCGGCTGATTCAGATCCCACAACTTCCTGAGGTGAACGTCCTGCGCATGTTTGTGCTCCTCATCGAGGACTTGGGCAGGCAGATGAGTTAGTTGGCAGGAAAAACCCTTCCCTATTGGCCTCTCTGCCTGCCTGTCACTATATTCTCTCCTCCTATCCCCTTCCTTAGAGTTTCAAATCTGGGGAGAGTGCGGATGAGCTCCTGTCTGTCAGCTCCAGCTCCCCATGCAGGGACGTGAGAGAAACCTCCTACAAGGATGGTCAAACATCAAAACATCTGGGCATCCCCTGGGCAATGTCCTTGCAGACAGCCAATTCTCTCACACCAGAAGCGACCTTCAGTTTCTCAAAAAATAATATTTTATTTCAAAATTATAGAATTAGAATATATTACACTATAATCCCTTTCCTAAGACTGATGCTTCTCAGGGACACGCCCCTTTTTATTCAGATGTCCCTCTCTTCCCTCCTATCCCCTCCCTTCTCAGGGACACGCCCCTTTTTATTCAAATTACCCCTCTTCTCTCCTATCCCTTTCCTTCTCAGGGATACGCCCCTTTTTATTCAAATTGCTCTCTATCTTCTCCTCCTATCAAGTTCCTTCTCAAGGACACGCCCCCCTCTTTATTCAAATGCCGCTTCCCACCTTTTCCCAGAATCCCCCCAACTTCCTGCGGGCCTCGGCCCTCTCGGAGCACATCAGCCCAGTGGTGGTCATCCCGGTGGAGGCCTCATCCCCGGACAGCGAGCCCATCATGGACCTGGCGGAGGGGGACACCACTTCCCAGCAGGTGAGGAGCCTCTTCCTGCCTTCCTTCCTCCTTCCCCGGAAGCCCTTCCTATTGACCTGAGGCGCCCCCCTCTCTTGCTTCCTCCAGAGCCTCTTTGACAACAAGTTCGATGACATCTTCGGCACTTCCTTTGGCAGCGGGCCATTCAACTTCAACGCCCAAAACGGGATGAGCCGGGACGAGAAGTGAGTGCCGGTGGCCCAGCGGGAGGGGGGCGGACCCGTCGCGCTGCGAGGCACGCACAAAACTGCGTCCCTTCCTTTCCTTCCACATTTGCTTTTCTTATTTTTCTTTCCTTTCCCTTCTTTCCTTTTGTTTTGTTTCCTTTTCCTTTCTATCTTCCCCTTCCTTTCCCTTTTAATTTACCTTCCTCCTTTCCTTTTTGTTCCTCCTTTCCCTCCCTTTCTCTTTTCTTCCCTTTTTTCCTTCCTATTCCTCCTTTCCATCCATCTTTCTTTTTTCTTTCCTTTTTCCTCTTTCCGTTTATCTTCCTTCCTCCTTCCCTTCATTTTCCTTGATTTTTCCTTTCCTTTTCCTTCCTCCTTTATTTCCCTTTTCTTTTCCTCCTTTCCTTCCTCCCTTCTTTTCCTTTCCTTTTCCTTATTCCTTACCCTCCTTTCCCTTTCCCTTCCTCCTTTCATTCCCCTTCCTTTTCCTGATTTCCATCACTCTTTCCCTTCCTTTCTTTTCCCCTTTCCCTTCTTTCCTTTCCTTTTGTTCCTTCTTTCCCACCCTCCCCCTTTCCCTTTCCCTTCTTTCTTTCCTACCCTTTTCTTTTTCTGCTTTCTGTCCTTCTTTCCTTTTTATTTTCTTTCCTTTCCCTTTCCTTTTACTTCCTTCTTTCCTACCCTTCTCTTTCCCCTTCCTTCTTTCCTTCCCATTTCTTTTCCTTTTTTCTACCCTTTCCCTTTCTTTCCTTCCTTCTTTCCTTTTCCTTACTCCTTATCTTCCCCCTTTCCTTCCTCCTTTCATTTTCCTTCTTTCCATCCTTCTTTTCCTTTGCTTCTCTCCTTTCCCCCATTTCCTTTCTCCTCGTTTCCTTTCCATTCTTTCCTTCCCATTTCTTTTTCTCCTGTCTATCATTTCCCCTTCCCTTGCGTTCCTTCCTTCCTTCTTTCCTTTCCTTCCCTTTTCCTTCATATTTCTTCCCCTTCCTCCTTTCCTTCCACCCTTCTTTCCTTTTCCTTACT
Organism: Anolis sagrei; assembly: GCF_037176765.1. Taxonomy (NCBI): domain Eukaryota; kingdom Metazoa; phylum Chordata; class Lepidosauria; order Squamata; family Anolidae; genus Anolis; species Anolis sagrei. The sequence goes on from NC_090031.1 coordinate 29,804,362, forward strand.
CCTTACCCTCTGCTTTTTCTTCCTCCTTTCATTCCCCTTTCTTTCCTTCTTTCCATCCTTCTTTCCTTTTTCTTCCCTCCTTTCCCTCCCTTTCTTTTCCTATCCCTCTTCCATTTCCTTTCCCTTCTTTTCTTTCCTTCCTTCCTTTATTCTTTTACTTCCTCTTTCCCCTCTCTTCCCTTTTCCTTCCTTCTTTCTTCCTCCTTCCTCTTTTCCTCCTTCCCCTTCCTTTTTTCCTTCCTCCCTTCTTTCCTTTTCCTTACTCCTTACCCTCCCCTTTTTCTTCCTCCTTTCATTCCTTTTCCTCATTTCTATCACCTTTTCCTTTTTCCTTTTCTTCTTTCCCTCCCTTTCCTTTCCCTTCTTTTCCTTTCCTTTTCCTTCCTGCCTTTATTCCTTTCACTTCCTCTTTTCCCCCTCTTCCCCTTTCCTTCTTTCTTCTTCCTTCCTCTTCCTCTTTTCCTCCCTCCCTCCTTTCCTTTCCTTTCTCCTCCTCGTAGGGACCGCCTGATTGAGCAGCTGCACCGGGAAATCAGCTCCCTGAAGGAAGAGCTGAGCAACTTCAAGGCGGAAGTAAGTGGTGTTTCCATGCAGGCCGCCCCTGTATTGAGCCTTCCTGGTGTGGGCGCCCGCTAGAGAGAGAGAGGGGGAGAGGGGCCCCTGCTTCCTCGCTTCCTCCTTCCCCCAGAGCCATTGTGCGGCGGTGCAGCTGAGAGGGCGCATCAGTGAGCTGGAGGCCGAGCTGGCGGAGCAGCGGCACTTGAAGCAGCAGGCGCTGGACGAAAGCGAGTTCCTGCGCGCAGAGGCCGACGACCTCAAGCGGCGCCACCAGGACACTGAGAAGGCCCAGCGCAGCCTCACCGAGATCGAGCGTGAGTCGCTTGGGAGGCACCTTGCCCCTCTCCATGCTCACAGGGGGGACTCGGCCAAAGAAGGGCTCCCCCTGCCAGCTCACCCATCCGCCTATTTCTGCCCTTGATGAGGACTATCTCCTTGTGCAGCATGTTGGTTGAGTTGAGGAAGGAAGTCAGGCACAGCTGACCCCTGGGATTCGCCTAGGGGTACCATCCGATCCCCCTCGACAGATGGCCACCCAGCCAAAGATAGATGACTATAGATATGATTGAGAGAGAAAGGCATATGGCAGGTATATAATGGAATCCTAGAGCTGGAAGGGACCCCCAAGGGTCATCCAGTCCAGCCCCATAAAGGAAGACACCATCTGATCCCCCTCGACAGATGACCACCCAGCTAAAGATATATTGCTATGGACATGATTGAGAGAGAGACGCATATGTATGGTATATCATGAATTCCTAAAGCTGAATGGGACCATCCAGTCCAGCCTCATTCTGCCATGAAGGAAGACACCATCCAGTCCCTCTCGACAGATGGCCACCTAGCCAAAAATAGATGGCTATAAATTATATATATGCCAGGTATATCATGAAATCCTAGAGCTGGAAGGGACCCCAAGGGCCACCCAACCCAACCCCTACATTGTTGTTGTTGTTGTTATTATTATTATTATTATTATTATCATCATTATTCATAGTATCCCAGAGTTGGGCGAGACTCTGAGGGCCATCCATTCCAACCCCTGCCCTATTATTATTGTTATTATTATGGTTATGATTAATAATAATAATAATAGAATCCTGGAGTTGGAAGAACACTAAAGGCCACCCAGCACAACCCCTTCCTGCCAGGCAGGGTGGCACAGTTAAAGCACCCCAAACAGATGGCCACCCAGCCTCTGCTTCAAAGCATCAATGAACTCCAATGCAGAGAGTTCCCCTGTTGAACAGGTCAGGAGGTCCTTCCTAATGTTCCCAATGTGGAATCTTCTTCCGTAGGACATCCTCTGCAATGTGTAAACATGGTTTGCCTTTCAGGGAAAGCGCAGGCGATGGAGCAGCGCTACGCGAAGCTGAAGGAGAAGTACAGCGGGCTGGTGCACAGTCATGCGGAGCTCCTGCGCAAGGTAGGAATGAGAGGGGCATTTGAATAAGAAGGGGCGTGTCCGCGAGAAGGGTCAGTCCAACAGGGAGGGGGATAAAGCCATTCTCTTCTCATCTGCTCAGAACGCAGAGGTGACCAAGCAGGTGACGGTGGCCAGGCAGGTCCAAGGGGAGGCGGAGCGGGACAAGAGGGAGGTGGAGGACTCCCTCCACCGGCTGAGCGAACAGGTCCAGCGAAAAGTGAGTTGGTTTTCGTGGAATGAAGTGGAGGGGCCAAGGTGAGGAATAGAAGTGAGGGAAAGAAACTGTCAGTTGGAATTTTGTTTCGTACCCCAATGTATGCTATTAGAAATAAAGCCTTCCCCCTTTGTTCGTGAGGTAAATTCTTTGTCAGAGAACTACGGATCCGGAAACAACGTCTAAAACAGCCATTAGGTGGCCATCCACAGAGTTTAAGAAGCAATGATGGAGACCAGGGCTTCTTTCATGTTTCCCAGTCAATGCCAAAAACAGCCACTAGATGGCATTCAGAATTGTTGTTATTGTTGTTATTACTGTGACCAAATTTTTCGTGCTGAGGGGTATGGGTCTTGGGTTGGGGTGGGGAAGTGAGTCTCCTTTGTGGAGACAAAAAAGGGGTATAAATAAACATAAACATAATAAGAAGAATAATAACCTCTTGCCCGCTTTGTTTGGTTTCAGACCCAGGAGCAGGCGGAAGTCCTGGAGGCCTTGCGGAGGGAGTTGCTGTCCAGCCGGCAGGAGGTGCAGGCCATGCGGGGCACCCTGGACTCCAGCGCACAGGTATTCTCTCTTTGTGCCAGGCTTTAAAAGTTACAAAAGACTTTGTTCAAATAAGTACATTCTGTATATACTCGAGTATAAGCCTCTTGGCTTATACTCGAGTCAAAGTTATTTATTATTTCACATTTTAATTACATTTATTATTTTACTCTATTTATTATTGTTATTATTATATTTATTATTTTACTTTATGTAATATTGTTATTATATTTATTATTTTACTCTATTTAATATTGTTATTATTATAGTTATTATTTTATTTATTATTATCATTACAGTGATTATTTTACTCTATTTATTATTATTATTATATTAGTCTGTTATAGTTGTTATTACATTTATTATTTCACTCTTTATTATTGTTATTATTACATTTATTTTACTCTATTATTACATTTATTACTTTCTTGTTATTATTACATTTCTTATTTCACGCTTTATTATTATCATTACATTTATTTTACTCTATTTAATAGTATTATATTTATTATTACTTTGATATTGTTATTAAGATTATTATTTTCCTCTTTATTATTGTTATTATTACATTTATTTTTCTTGATTATTATTACATGTATTACTTTCTTGTTATTAAATGTATTATTTTACTCTATTATTGTTATTATTATATTTATTATTTTACTTTATTTATTATTGTTATTATTATATTTATTTTACTCTATTTAATATTGTTATTACATTTATTTTACTCTATTATAACATTTATTACTTTCTTGTTATTATTACATTTCTTATTTTATTCTATTTATTATTATCATTATTATATTGATTACCTTCCTCTATTTATTATTATTATATTTATTATTATATTTGTAATAGTCTATTATAGTTATTATTAAATTTCTTATTTTACTCTATTATTATCAATACATTTATTTTACTCTATTTATTAGTATTATATTTATTATATTAGTTTGTTATTGTTATTACGATTATTATTTTCCTCTTTATTATTGTTATTATTACATTTTATTTTACTCTATTATTATTACATTTATTACTTTCTTGTTATTACATTTATTATTTTCCTCTATTATTATTATTATGTTAAGCCACTTTGAGGCTCCTGTGGGAGAGATAAAGCAGGGTATAATGAAATATAGTAATAATAATAATAATAATAATAATAATAATAATAGAGAGGTATTTAAATAAAAAGGGGTGTGTCCCTGTGAAGGAAGGGGATAGGAAGAGAGGGGCGTTTGCATAAAAGGGGCGTGTCTTTTCCCCAGTCGGAAGCGGAGCAGAGCACCCTGATGGCCGCCTTGCAGGGGGAGCGTTCAGCTTTGGCAGAGACGGTGGCCCAGAGGGAGCAGCAGGCGGCCGACCTGGAAGCCCAGGTCCAGCAGTTGAAGGCCAGCCTGCAGAGCCAGAGCGAGGCTGCCCAGGAGCTGCGGAGCCGCCTCCAGGAGAAGGTAGGTATGGAAGGAGGGGCCCCCAAAGGACATCCATCCCAACCTCTTTATGCCCTCCCAACAGATGTCCATTGAGCCATAGATGTGATAGATAAATACAATGTATTCTATCATATAGAATCCTAGATTTGGGAGAGACCCCCAAAGGGCATCCAGCTCAAGGCACAGTCTGTACCCTCCCAACAGATAGCCATCCAGCCATAGATACGATAAATACACTATATGATATAGCTATCTATGATATATTCTATGATTATTATTAAATCAAACCCATCTTAACAGATGGCCATAATAATAATAATAATAATAATAATAATAATAATAATAATCTTGATTTATACCCCGCCACCATCTCCCCTGTGAGGACTCGGAACGGCTTACATGGGGCCAAGCCCGGACAACATATTACAGCAATAAAATCAAAACATAAACAACAAATAACAACAACATCATCAAAATGACATTTTAAAAAATGGCCATCCAGCCATTGATATGATAAATACTCTTTGATATATCTATTTATGATACATCCTATGAATTATTATTATTATTATTATTATTATTATCTATCATAGAATCCTAGATTTGGGAGGGAACCCCAAAGGGCATCCAACCCAACCGCTTTCAGCCAGGAAGGCACAATCAAAGCCATCTTAACAGATGGCCATCCAGCCATAGATATGATAGATAAATACACTATATGATATAGCTATCTATGATACATTATATGATTTTTATTATTATTATTATCTACCATAAAATCCTAGATTTGGGAGGGACCCCCAAAGGTCATCCAACCCAACCGCTTTCAGCCAGGAAAAGCACAATCAAAGCCATCTTAACAGATGGCCATCCAGCCATAGATACGATAGATAAATACACTATACTCTTTGATATATTTATGATATATTCTATGATGATGATTAAAGTGGGATATATTATTATTATTATTAGTAGTAGTAGTAGTAGTAGTATTGTGGGAATCTATTATTATTATTAGTAGTAGTAGTAGTATTGTGGGAATCTATTATTGTTGTTGTTGTTGTTGTTGGGAATCTATTGTTGTTGTTGTTGTTGTTGTTGTTGTTGTTGTTGTTGTTGTTGTTGTTGCAAGACCGATGATGATGTTGATGATGTTGATTATATCTATCATAGAATCCTAGAGTTTGGAGAGACCCCCAAAGAACATCCAGCTCAACCTCCTTTAGCCGGGAAGGAAGCCTCCCAATAGATTACCATCCAGCCATAGAGATGATAGATAACTACACTATATTCTATGATATATCTGTCATAGATTCCTAGAATTGGAAGCACCCCCCTCCCAAATGGCATTTAGTCCAACCCCTTCCATGCAAGCAGGAAGACACAGCCAAAGCTCTCCCAAGAGATGACCATCCAGCTATAGATAGGATAGAATAAATACACTGCATTCTGCAATATAGAATCCTAAAGTTGGAAGGGACCTCTAAAGGGCATCCAGCCCAACTCCCTTTAAGCCAGGCAGGAAAGGCACAGTCAAAGCCCTCCCAACAGATGGCCATCCAGCTGTGGCTTAATAAATCCCCAGAGAGGTTCAAATCACTGCATAATCATTCAGGCTGGGTGCTGCCTAAAAACCCTAAGTATTATCTCTGTTTCAATCAGACACTAGAAGCGAGGAGATCCAAAGCGATAGATTTATTGGGTGTGCAACAGGAAAAATAGGGCTGCGATGATGTTTTTTCCCAGTAGAGGTTTCTAAACATGCGCAGGGGTGCCCTTCATATTCTGGCTTATTCTGCCCATAGGAAAGCGATGCGGAGGCCTTCCGTCAGCGGCTCCTGGACCAGCAGTGGGCCCTGCTTTGCTGCGCCGCCAAAGAGGCCCAGCAAGTGGTGCAAGAGGCCCTGAACCGCCTGGAGGACCCCGCACACGCCGGATGCACCAGTTCCGCAGGTCAGCAGCAGGAAAAATAGCAATGATAATAATAATAAATCTATTTTCTTGTCTGGCAGAAGCGGTTTGGACTGGGTGGCACTTGGGGTCCCTTCCAACTCTATGGGTCCAATAATTAATTAATAAAAATTATAAGTTTATTAATAATTTATAATTATATAATATATTGTATAATTATATAATATATAATTATATAATATATTGTATAATTATATAATATATAATTATATAATAAATAATATTATATAATATAAAATTATTATTATTATTATTATTAATACCTAGCAATAATTAGTAATAAATTATAAACCTATTATTACAAATAATAATAATAATAATAATAATAATAACTTGGATCTGCTTGCATCATTCAAAAATACATCACACAGTCCTAGATGCAATAATTTACTACTACTAATAATAATTAATAGTAATAATAATAATTAATAATTATGATTAATAGATCATAAATTTATTAATAAGCTATTAATAATACATTATAAATTTATTATTATTAATAATAATAATAACTTGGATCTGTGCACATCATTTGAAAATACATCACACAATCCTAGATGCAATAATTTACTACTAATAATAATAATTAATAGTAATAATAATAATTAATAATAATGATGATTAATAGATCATAAATTAATAGATCTATTAATCATAGAATATGATTAATAGATCACAGATATATAAACCCTTTTTCCCAGTTCCTCACCTCTGAGGATGCTTGCCATAGATGCAGGCGAAACGTCAGGAGAAATGCCTCTAGAACATGGCCATAGAGCCCGAAAAAAACCCACAAGAACTTAGTGATTCCAGCCATGAAAGCCTTCGACAATGCATAGATCATAAATTTATTAATAAACTATTAATAATACATTATAAATTTATTATTAATAATAATAATAACTTGGATCCGTGCACATCATTCAAAAATACATCACACAGTCCTAGACGCTTGGGAAGTGTTCGACTTGTGATTTTGTGATACGAAATCCAGCATATAGATCTCATTTGCTGTGATATACTGTGTTTTTGTATCAGTAAAATAATAATAATAATAATAATAATAATAATAATAATAATATAGTAAATCTGTCTTCCTGCCTGGGGAGCGGGAGTACCAGTGAGATACTGTCCTTCTGATGTCCAGAGTAGCTTTTCCACTCTCTCTCTCTCTCTGTCTCTCTTCAGACTACCTTCTCTCCCGGACCGTGGCGGCTTCCGAAGGCGCTGACCGGCTGGAGGAGGCTTGTGGTCAGTACCTTGCTGACCAATCAGGTGAGGCTTTGCCAAGTCCAGCTTCAGGGAATGATGGGTGACTTCCTGCTGGCTTCCTTTTTGCTGCCCTGGATTATAGGCCTCAAGAATAATAGAGAATAATAATAATAATAATAATATCTATCTATTTATTTATCTATCTATCTCTTAGGGGTTGGACTGAATGACCATTGGGTTCATTTCCAAGTGTAGGATTCTATCTATCTATCTATCTATCTATCTATCTATCTATCTATCTATTATTTATCTACCTATCATCTCTACCTACCTACATCTCTCTCTCTCTCTCTCTATATATATATATTTACCTATCTCTGTCTATCATATTTCTATCTATTATTTACCTAACATCTCTCCCTCCCTCTACCTACTTATCTCTCTTCCTCTCTCTCTCTCTCTCTATATATATATATATGTATACCTATCTCTATCTATCATATCTCTATTACTTCTCTATTATCTGTCTGTCTATCTAGCTGTCTATGTATCTATCTATGTATAATATATAGAAACTGACATTTATAACTCAGGAACAAAAACATGTTACATGTTGTTGTTACTATTATTATTATTTTACTATTATTATTACTACTACCATTACTACTACTGTTTTAAGTATTACTGTTATTGTTACTATTGTTAATATTATTATTACTATTACAGATATAGTTGTTGCTATTGCCCCTATTATTATTAGTAGTAGTAATATTACTGTTATCATTAAAATTAATATTATTATTACTATATTATTACTATTAGTAGTAATAGTAGTATTACTAATATCATTAAAATTAATATTACTATTATTTTTATTTTTACTATTATTACTATTATTATCATTATTTACATGTACAGCACATATGCACATTAGCGCCAAGTGTCTGGGATTCGTCTCTTCCCAAGGCCCTAGGATATTAGAGGCATTACTATTATTATCATGATTACTATTGTTTTTATTATTATTATTATCATGATTACTATTGTTATCATGATTACAGCGCCACTATTTTTGCTATTATTACTGTTGTTATTACTACTAGTATTATTAATATTACTGATGTTATTACTATTAGTAGTAATAAGAATGGTAATAACAACAGTAATATTATTAATAGTAGTAGTATTAATAACAATATAATAGCAACAATAGTAATAATGATAATAGTAATAATAAAAACAATAGTAATCATGATAATAATAGTAATTCCTCTAATATCCTAGGGCCTTGGGAAGAGATGAATCCCAGACACTTTACTATCATTCCAGACATTACTATCATTACTCTTATTAGTAGTATTATTACAATTATTATTCATACTATTAATATGATGATGATGATGATGATGATTATTATTATTATGTTCAGTACTGTTATTATTGTTGTATTTATTGCTGTTGTTTTGCCAAGATGTGAGCCTGCTGCTGCCGTGCGTCTCCCGTTTTGCCCACCTTCTGGGCGACACCATCCTGCAGGCCAGCGCCACTTCACACATGACCCCCATGGAGCCCGCTGACCGTGAGTGACCTTTCTTTGGGGCGGGGAAACACAGGCGAGGCCTCTTGGTGACTCCTCCCCCTTGTGGCCCATCCCCTTTGTGACTCCTCCCCCTTGTGCAGGGCTGCTGGAGGCCGGCCGGGAGTGCGGGGCCAAGGCGCTGGCCTTCCTGGGGTGTTTGGAGGACCAGAAGGCCATGGAGGAGATGGACCTCAACGCCCTCCGGACGTGCCTCCAGCACATCGCCCACATTGGAGAGGTCAGTCCTTGCCTGGAAGAAGGAATAATAGATGATGATGATGATGATGATGATGATGATAATAGATGGTAGTGATGATGTGGATAATAATAATAATAATAATAATAATAATAATAATAATAATAATAGATACTATTATTATTATTATTATTATGAATTATAATTATTCATATTATTATTATTGCCTTGAATAATAATAATAGATACTAATATAATGAGCCCCCAGTGGCGCAGTGGGTTAAAGCACTGAGCTGTTGAGCTTGTTGATCGAAAGGTCGCAGGTTCAATTCCAGGGAGCGGTGTGAGCTTCCGCTGTCAGCCCTAGCTTCTGCCAACCTAGCAGTTCGAAAACATGCAAATGTGAGTAGATCGATAGGTACCGCTCCGGCGGGAAGGTAAGGGCGCTCCATGCAGTCATGCCAGCCACATGACCTTGGAGGTGTCTACGGACAACGCTGGCTCTTTGGCTTAGAAATGGAGATGAGCACCACACCCCAGAGTCAGACGTGACGGGACTTCATGTCAGGGGACTACCTTTACCTTTACCTAATATAATAGTCAATCTTCTTTCATGGCACTGGATTGGACTGGGTGGCCACTTGGGGTCTCTTCCAACTCATAATAATAGTAATAATAATAATAATTAATAGGTGGTGGTGATGATAATAGTACTAGATACTAATATAATTGTTTTTATGACTTTTTATGATTTTAATGTATATTGTAATTTATTATTGTATGTTTTTATGTTTAATGTGGCATTGAATATTGACAATCTGGAAGCCACTTTGAATTCCCTTTTTATAATGCAGTAAATTATATATATATATTCATTCTCTTCAGGAGCTTCTCCCCAAAGGCCTCGACGTGGAGCAGGAGCGACTGGGAGACCTGGTGGACCAGGAGATGGCGGCCACCGCGGCGGCCATTGAAGCAGCAGCCGCCAGGATCGAGGTCAGGAGTCAAGGGTTGGGGGTCTGGGAGGGGCTTGGGACGTATCGCTCCCCCCCAAAAACCACTGACCCTGAGGCCTCTTTCCCCCAATGAAACAGGAGATGCTGAACAAGTCACGGGCTGGGGACACTGGAGTCAAGCTGGAGGTCAATGAGAGGTGGGTCTCGTTCGATGGTGGGCTTTAAATAAAGAGGCTCCTTCTTTGAAGGCTTTTAAGCAGAGGCTGGATGGCCCTCTGTCTGGGGTGCTTTGAGTGCAACTTTCCTACTTCTTGGCAAGGGGGTTGGACTGGATGGCCTTTAGAGGTCCCTCCCAACTCGATGAGTCTGATGATGATGATGATGATGATAATAATAATAATAATAATAATAATATATTATTATTATTATTATTATTATTATTATTATTATTATTATCTTCAGGAGCTTCCCCCCAAAGGCCTCGATAATAATAAGTGGAAGGGGGTTGGACTGGATGGCCTTTAGAGGTCCCTCCCAACTTGATGAGTCTGATGATGATGATGATAATAATAATAGTTATTATTGTTATCAGAAGGGGGTTGGACTGGATGGCCTTTAGAGATCCCTCCCAACCCGATGAGTCTGATGATGATAATAATAATAATAATAATAATAATAATTGGAAGGGGGTTGGACTGGATGGCCTTTACAGGTCCCTCCCAACTCGATGAGTCTGATGATGATGATGATAATAATAATAGTTGATATTATTATTATTATTATCATTGGAAGGGGTTGGACTGGATGGCCTTTAGAGGTCCCCCCAACTTGATGATTCTGATAAAGATAATAATAATAATCTATTATTATTATTATTATTATTATTATTATCATCATCATCATTGGAAGGGGTTATACTGGATGGCCTTTAGAGGTCCCCCAACTTGATGATTCTGATAAAGATAATAATAATAATTATTATTATTATTATTATTATTATCATCATCATCATTGGAAGGGGTTATACTGGATGGCCTTTAGAGGTCCTTCCCAATTTGATGAGTGTGATAATAACAACAACAACAACAACAACAACAACAACAATAATTGGAAGGGGATTGGACTGGATGGCCTTTAGAGGTCCCTCCCAACTTGATGAGTCTGATGATAATAATAATAGTTATTATTATTATCATTGGAAGGGGTTGGACTGGATGGCTTTTAGAGGTCCCTTCCAACTTGATGAGTCTGATCATGATTATAATAATAATCATTATCATCATCATCATCATCGGAAGGGTTGGACTGGATGACCTTTAGAGGTCCCTCCCAATTCAATGAGTCTGATGATGATGATGATTATTATTCTGTCTTCCTTTATGGCAGAATGTGGGTTGGACTGGATGACCTTGGGGGTCTCTTCCAACTCTAGGAATCTCATCATAATAATAATGTCATTCTTTCTTCCTGCTTCACAGAACGGGGTTAGACTAGATGGCCTTAGGGGTCCCTCCAAATTCTATGAGCCTGATGATGATGACTATAATGATGATAATAAGATAGGAATTCTGTTTTCTGCCTGGCAGAAGGGGGTCATCTTCCAACTCTATGAGTCTGATGATAATAATAATAATAATAATTATTATTATTATTATTATTATTGTTCTCTCTTCCTGCTTTGCAGAAAGTGGGTTGGGCTGGATGACCTTAGGGGTCTCTCTGAACTCTATGAATTTAATAAAAACAATAATAACATAGTCATTCTGTCTTCCTACTTGGCAGAAGATGGGTTGGACTAGATTGCCCGTGAGGCTCTATGAGTCTGATCCTATTCCTCATACTCTCTTGTTAGGATCCTGGGCTCCTGCACGGGCCTCATGCAGGCCATCCAGGTTCTAGTCTTGGCCTCCAAGGACCTCCAGCGGGAAATCGTGGAGAGCGGAAGGGTGAGTCCACCTCCTTTTCCTTTCCACATCGGGGCCAATGCTATTGCGGTCGTCAAGCCCTAGTCTCTATGACCTCCCTCCATAGAATCATAGCTATAGCCTATAGGATTACCCTCAGGCTGCTATGGATGCAGAGGAGAATGGCATTGGCCTTCTCTGCTGCTGCATCACACTCCCGACTCATGTCCCTCTGCTGCTCTTCCCTGCAGGGGGCGGCCTCCCCAAAGGAGTTTTATGCCCGGAACTCGCGCTGGACGGAGGGCCTGATCTCGGCCGCCAAGGCCGTTGGGTGGGGGGCCACCCTCATGGTGTAAGTACTTCGGGGGGGGGGGTGTTGAGGGTTCAGGGGGGGTCTCAAAGGGGGCGGGGCTTGGCAAGGAAGGACCCCGACGCTCCGCCCTCTTTTCAGGGATGCCGCCGACCTGGTTCTGCAGGGCAAAGGGAAGTTTGAGGAGCTGATGGTCTGTTCCCACGAAATCGCGGCCAGCACTGCGCAGTTGGTGGCCGCTTCCAAGGTTAGACTCAGATCATTTAAATTGCATGCTCAATGCTGCACAAAGTCCCCTTTGGGGAGATAAAGCAGGGTAATAATAATTATAATTATAATAATAATAATAATCTATATTATATAACAACAATAATATTATTATTTAAATTGTATGGTAATGCTTTTTTGTCAAGTCCCCTCTGGAGAGATAAAGCAAGGTATAAATAATAATAATAATAATAATAATAATTATATATATATATATATATATATATATATATATATAACTAATAATAATATAATTTAAATTGTATGGTAGTGCTTGTTGTCAAGTCCCCTTTGGGGAGATAAAGCAGGGTATTAATAATAATGTATATTATTATTATTATATTATATAACAATAATTATATAATTTAAATGGTATGGTAATGCTGTTTTGTCAAGTCTTCTTTGGGGAGACAAAGCAGGATATAAATAATAATAATAATATATTATAACATAATAATATAAAATAATGATTATATAATTTAAATTGTATTGTAATGCTTTTATGTCAAGGTACTTTGAGTCCCCTTTGGGGAGATAAAGTAGGGTATAAATAAATATAACAGCAATATATAATAATAATAATTGTATAGTAATGGTTTTATGTCAACCTGCTTTGAGTCCCCTTTGGGGAGATAAATCAGGGTATAAATAATAATAATAATAATGATAATAATAATAATAATAATAATAATTGTATAGTAATGTTTTATGTCGATCTTCTTTGAGTCCCCTTTGGGGAGATAAGCAGGGTATAAATAAATACCTTAAGAATATATTATTATTATTATTATTATTATTATTATTGTGTAGTAACGCTTTTAAGTCAAGTTGTTTTAGTCCCCTTTGGGGAGATAAAGCAGAGTATAAATAAATGTAATAACAATATATAATAATAATAATTGTATAGTGATGCTTTTATGTCAAGTTGCTTTGAGTCCCCTTTGGGGAGATAAAGCGGGGTATGAATAAATATAATAGTAAGAGTAAACTTCAATAAAGAAGAGCTGGAAGAGAAAATAAGAACATGAGATTATTATTATTATTATATTTATTTTTAATGTTTGCCTAGATTTTTTTAATTTTTTTTTTTTTTTTGGCTAGGAAGACAAATTAAGGATAATATGAGGATAGTACTAAATGCTATAGAATATCTACAGGGGCATAAAGACCAGCAAGGAGTGCCGATGTTCTTGGATGCAGAGAAGGCATTCGATAACCTTCATGGGACTTTTATAGACAAATTGCTTCCTCTTTCTGCAGGTGAAGGCCGACAAGGAGAGTGGCAACCTGCGCCGCCTCCAGGCCGCCTCCCGAGGGGTCAATCAGGCCACGGCTGGAGTGGTGGCCTCCACCAAGGCCGCCCAGTCCCAGGCCCAGGAGACCGGTCAGTGTTGTTGTTGTCCTTGTTGTTGTCCTTGTTGTTGTCGTGGGCCTTCACGGCGTTTCAGGCTCAAAGCTCCCCCACGGTGATCCTTTCACAGTTTTCAATGTCAAGATTCATTCCAAGGGGAATCTCCCTTGTCTTCTCCCTCTGGGGCTGAGAGAGCGTGACTTCCCTAGCCGTAGTCTCAGGTGCAAAGCACTAGGACACACCTTATCAATCCCTTCCCTTTCTTCCTCCCCTTCTTCTCTTCCTTCTGTTTCCTACCTTGCTTTCTCTCTCCTTTATTCTCATCTCTATTTCCTACCTGCCTTTCTCCCTTTTCTCCTTCCCTCTCTTTCCTACCTGCATTTCTTTCTCCCTTTCTTCTCTTCCAACCCTCAATGTTTCCTCCTTCCTTCCTTTACTTTTTCTTCCTTCTGTTTCCTCCCTACCTTGATTTCTCTCTTTTTTTTCTTTCCCTATTTTCTTGTTTCCTGTCTTTCTTTCTCCCTTTTCTCTTTCCCTCTCTTTTGCCTACTTTTCTTTCTTTTCTTTCCTTTCCTACTTCCAACCTTCCTTCTTCCCTTTTCTTCCATCTTTCCCTCTCTCTTTTCTCCCTATCGTTATTTCTCCTTTTTCCCTTTCCTCTTTCCCCTTTTCCTTCCTCCCTTCCTCCTTCTTTTATTTCTTCTCTTCCTTCCCTCTCACTTTCCTCCCTATCATTATTTCTCCTTTTTTCCTCCTCTTTCTCCTTCCTTTCCTTCCTTCCTTCCTTCCTTCCTTCCTTCTTTCTTTCTTTCTTTCTTTCTTTCTTTCCTTCCTTCTTCTATTCCTTTCCCTTTTCTCTCTATCATTATTTCTACTTTTTCCCTTCCTTTCTTCCCTCTTTTTCCTACCTCCCTTCTACCTTCCTTCTTTCTTCTCTTCCTTCGTTCTCTCTTTTCCCTTCCCTCTTTTCCCTTCCTCCCTCCCTTCTTTCCTCCCCTCCTTCATTCTTTCCTTCCTTCCTTCTGTCTTTTCTCCATATGGTTATTTCTCCCTTTCCGTTCACTCTTTCCCTCTCCCTCCTTCCTCCCTCCTTTTCTTCCTTCCTTCCTTCCTTCCTTCCTTCTTTCTTTCCTTCCTTCCCTCTGCCTTTCCTCCCAATTGTTATTTCTCCCTTTCCCTTCCCTCTTTCCCCTTCCTTCCTTCCTTCCTTCCTTCCTTCCTTCCTTCCTTCCTTCCTTCCTTTTTCTCTTCCTTCCATCTCCCTTTCCTCCCTATTGTTATTTCTCCCTTTTCCCTTCCATCTTTTTTCCTACCTCCCTTCTTCTTCTCTCTTTCTTTTCTTCCTTCCCTCTCCCTTCTCTCCCTATTATTTCTCCTTTTTCCCTTCCTTCCTTCCCCTTTTCCTACCACCCTCCTTCCTTCCTTCCTTCCTTCCTTCTTTTCTTCTCCTCTCCCTTCTCTCCCTATCATTATTTTCCCCTTTTCTCTTCCCTCATTCCCCCTTTCCTCCTTCCTTCCTTCCTTCTCCCTTTCCTCCCTATCGTTATTTCTTCCTCTTCTTCTACCATTTCCTACCTCCCTTTATTTCCTTTCTCCCTTTCCTCTGTTTTTTCTCTTTCTTTCTTTCTTTCTTTCTTTCTTTCTTTTTTCCTTCCTTCCTTCCCTCTCTCTTTCCTATTGTTCTTACTCTTCTCCTTCCCTGTTTCCTACCTCCCTTTATTTCCTTTCTCCCTTTCCTCTTTTCCTCTCTGTTTTTTCTCCTTCCTTCCTTCCTTCCTTCCTTCCTTCCTTCCTTCCTTCCCTCTCCCTTTCCTGTTGTTCTTACTCTTCTCCTTTCCTGTTTCCTACCTCCCTTTACTTCCTTTCTCCCTTTCCTCTTTTCCTCTCTGTTTTTCTCTTTCTTTCTTTCTTTCTTTCCTTCCCTCTCCCTTTCCTATTGTTCTTACTCTTCTCCTTCCCTGTTTCCTACCTCCCTTTCTTTCTCCTTTTCTTCCCTTCCTCCCCTCTTTGTTTCCAACCTCCTTTTCTATTCCTTCCTTCCTTCCTTTCCTTAATGAGCCAAAAGAGGAGTCAGTGGCACCTCACATCAGAGTTCTGAACTAGTGCCCTTTCCTTCCTCTTTTATGAATGCTTCCCTCCTGTTGCAGACAGCATGGACTTCTCCGCCATGACGCTCACGCAGATCAAGCGCCAGGAAATGGACTCGCAGGTAAATGGACTCCCATCTGGGACCGCTTATTGCAATGGGGGAGGAGGTCTCCACCTTCCTTCCTTCTTTCCTTCCTTCTTCCGCTTCAGGTGCGCGTCCTGGAGCTGGAGAGCCACCTGCAGAAGGAGCGCCAGCGCCTGGGCGGCCTGCGCAAGAAGCACTACGAACTGGCCGGAGTGGCCGAAGGCTGGGAGCAGAACGGTGAGAACATCTGTGGGAAAGAGGAGGCCGATTTGCAATCATCATCATCGTCATCATTGATAATAATAGTAATTCAACCTTCCTTTACGGAAGAACATCTATGGAAAAGAGGATTTTGATTTTCAATAATAATAATATTTCGATAATAATAATAATAATAATAATAATAATAATAATAATGTATTGTCGAAGGCTTTCGTGGCTGGAACCACTGGGTTGTTGTAGGTTTCTCGGGCTGTATGGCCATGATCTAGAAGCATTCCCTCCTGACATTTTGTCTGCATCTATAGCAGGCATCCCCACAGGTTGTGATGACCTACTGAGAAAAGAATATTCACACTCTCCAGATAGGTCTGGTACCTCATCGAGGATTGACCCTATCTTTTCCACAAGGGATTCGATAATGAAAATAGTAGAAGTGAAATTGATACCTGGGGTATTCTCAGACCACAACCCAGTAATGTGAAAGATGAAATGGGGTCGGTGGGAGAGAAAATGTTGTTGTAGGTTTTTTGGGCTGTATGGCCATGATCTAGAAGCATTCCCTCCTGACATTTTGTCTGCATCTATAGCAGGCATCCCCACAGGTTGTGATGACCTACTGAGGATGCTTGCCATAGATGGAGGTGAAACATTGGGAGAGAATGCATCTAGATCATGGCCATACAGCCCGAAAAACTTACAACAACCCAATAATAATAATAATAATAATAATAATAATACTATTTTCCTTTATGGAAGAAGGGTTGTTGGGGTCTATTGCACTTCTAGAAGTCTGATGATAATAATAATTGATGATGATGATGATGATGATGATGATGATCATAATGATTCTACCTTCCTGCTTGGCAGAAGGATGGTTGGACTGGATGATCTTTGGAATCTCTTCCACCTCTAATAATAATAATAATAATAATAATAATAATAATAATTCTATCTTCCTTTATGGAAGAAGAGTGGTTGGGGTCTCTTGCACTTCTAGAAATCTGATGATAATAATAATAATAATAATAATAATAATAATAATAATAATAATTCTACCTTCCTGCTTGGCAGAAGGATGGTTGGACTGGATGGTCCTTGGAGTCTCTTCCACCTCTTATTATTATTATTATTATTATTATTATTATTATTATTATTATTATTCTATCTTCCTTTATGGAAGAAGGGTGGTTGGGGTCTCATTGCACTTCTAGAAGTCTGATGATGATGATGATGATGATGATGATGATGATGATAACAATAATTCTCCCTTCCTGCTTGGCAGAAGGTTGGTTGGACTGGATGGTCCTTGGTGTCTCTTCCATCTCTAATAATAATAATAATAATAATAATAATAATAATTCTATCTTCCTTTATGGAAGTAGGATGGTTGGGGTCTCTTGCACTTCTAGAAGTCTGATAATAATAATTGATGATGATGATGATAATAGTAATTCTTTCTTTCTTTATGGAAGTAGGGTGGTTGGGGTTTCTTGCACTTCTGGAAGTCTGATGATAATAATAATTGATGATGATGATAATAATAATAATAATAATAATAATACCTTCCTGCTAGAAGGTTGGTTAAACGGGATGGTTCTTGGCATCTCTTCCACCTCTAATGATGATGATGATGATTATTATTATTAATAATCCCATTTGGTCCAAGCACCCTTCTACCAAGCAGGGAGGTAGAATAATAATAATAATAATAATAATAATAATAATAACTATTATTTATTGAACTCCTAGAGTTGGAAGAGATCCCAAGGGTCATTTAGTCCAAGCATCCTTCCACCAAGCAGGAAGGTAGAATAATAATAATAATAATAATAACAACAACAACAACAACAACAACAACAACAACGGGAATTGTATGAATTGTGGAGACAACAGAAGCCAAATAGAAAAGAATATTCACTATCCACATAGGTCTGGTACCTCATCAAGGATTGACTCTATCTTTACTACAAGGGATTCGATAATGAAAACTGTAGAAGTTGAATTGATACCTTGGGTATTCTCAGACCACAACCCAATAATGTGAAAGATGATCTGGGGTTGGTGGGAGAGAAAACGGTGGAGAGGAAATGAATACAGACAGACGTTTTGTCTCCTGGGCTTTACTATTAATATATTGTACATACATTATAATATTTATAGCTCACAATACTACTACTAATAATATATTATAATTATATATTTTATATTACATGTAATATTACTAATAATATTACAATATAATTGTATAATACAATATAGTAATATATAACACTGATATTGTACTATGCTATTAATGTAATATATTGTATGTATATATATGCAAATAAACCAGGGAAAATGCTGGTTCCTGCTTCTATGGCTATTATTTCTGTTGTTGCAGGTGCCGATTTCGCCCCTTAAAGAGGCAGCCAGAGGAGAGCCCCCCTTCCTCGTCCTCTTCCTCGTCCACTTCCTCCTCCTTTGGGGACTCCTTCTGGACCTTCCTCCGCTTGGAAGAACCACCGCCACGGCCTACGTTGACCAAGGAGACATTCCAGGAAAGGGGGAATCTGCCCGCTTTGGAGCATTTACTGTATTCCCAGCCAGCAATACACAGCTGAGGGTCTTAAAAGGGAGCGGGGTGGGAGGGAGAAGGGATTACGGGAAATAGGGACCTTGCCTTTGAGTTTGGGACATTCTTTGGGGACCGACACTGCCTTTTGCGCTGGGCAATTGACCCTGGGGGGCTTCCATTGCGATGCCCCACACCCCCTCCCCATCACTGTGAGCCTCAAAGGGAGTAATAATGGGGCTGGATCCCCAAAAGCAGGGGCCAAAGCCTTCAAAGCCAGGCCTAGGACTACGCCTCCTTGCCTTTGCCCCCTTTAAGGCCGGCCTTGTGACCTGGAATGACCCTATGACCACAGAAGAGAGAGGTCAAGGAAGTTAGTCTCCCTTTCTCTCTCTTCACTTGGAATAATAATAATAATTATAATAGTCCTACATCCAATGGTGGGCCCCACAATTTAAAAGGGGCATTGCCCTCCGTCCAAAGAATATTTCTATTATTATTATTATTATTATTATTATTATTAATCTCTCAAAGAGTTGGGTCTGAAGAGAGCATTTCCTCTTCATTTGGAATAATAATAATAATAATAATAATAATAATAATAATAATAATAATCCTGCATTCAATGGTGGGCCCCACAATTTAAAAGGGGCATTGTCCTCCGTCCAAAGAATATTATTATTATTATTATTATTATTATTATTATTATTACTCTCTCAAAGATTTGGGTCTGAAGAGAACATTTCCTCTTCATTTGGAATAATAATAATAATAGTCCTGCATTCAATGGTAGGCCCCACTATTTAAAAGGGGCATTGACCTGTGTCCAATGAACATTTCTATTACTATTCTATTAATAATTATTCATTATTACTAATCCCTCAAAGAGGTGGGTCCGAAAAGAACATTTCTTCTGCACTTGGAATAATAATAATAATAATAATAATAATAATAATAATAATAACAGTCCTAGACGCTTGGGAAGTGTTTGACTTGTGATTTTGTGATACGAAATCCAGCATATAGATCTCGTTTGCTGTGACATACTGTGCTTTTGTGTCAATAATAATAATAGCCATGCATCCAATGGTGGACCCCACCATTTAAAAGGGGCATTGCCTTGCGTCCAATTAATGTTATTAATATTATTATTATCAATCAGTCTTAAAGAACTGGGTTTGTTTAGCCTCCGAAGAGAACATGTTTCCTCTTCACTTGCAATAATAGTAATAATAATAATAATAATAATAAGCCCTATGTTTAAAAGGACATTATCCTGCATCCAATGAATATTTCTATTATTATTATTATTATTATTATTATTATTATTATTATTCTCCTTCTTCCCTTATAGAACTGGGTCTGTTTAGTCTCCAAAGAGAACATTTTTCTTTACTTGGAATAATAATTGCCTTGCATCCAATGGTGGGCCCCACCATTTAAAAGGGGCATTGCCCTGCGTCCAATAAATATTTCTATTATTATTATTATTACTACGAATCTCTCAAAGAACTGGGTCCAAAAAGAACATTTCCTCTTCACTTGGAATAATAATAATAATAATAATAATAATAATAATAATAATAGCCCTATATCCAATAGTGGGCCCCACCATTTAAAAGGGGTGCTGCCCTGTGTCCAATTGATATTCCTATTCTTCTTCTTCTTTCTTAAAGAGCTGGCTCTGTTTAGCCTCCGAAGAGATCATGTTTCCGCTTCACTTGAAATAATAATAATAATAATATTCCTATGTCCAGTGGTGGGGCCCGTCATTTAAAAGGGACATTGCCTGGAATCCAATGAATGTTTCTATTATTATTATTATTATTATTATTATTATTATTATTAATCCCTCTTCAAAAGCTGGGTCTGTTTAGCCTCCGAAGAGAACATGTTTCCTCTTCACTTGGAATAATAATAATAATAATAATAATAATAATAATAATAATAATAATGGGCCCCACCATTTAAAAAGGAAATTGACTCTTAAACTGGGAAGTGTCCAGACGGAAAGGGTCAAAGGTCTGGAGACAATGAGTATTATTATTATTATTATTATTATTCCTTCTTAAAGAGCTGGGTCTGTTCAGCCTCCGAAGAGAACATGTTTCCTCTTCACTTGGAATAATAATAATAATAATAATAATAATAATGATGATGATGGTGGGCCCCACCATTTAAAAAGGAAATTGACTCTTAAACTGGGAAGTGTCCAGACGGAAAGGGTCAAAGGTCTGGAAACAATGGGTATTATTATTATTATTATTATTCCTTCTTAAAGAGCTGGGTCTGTTCAGCCTCCGAAGACAAGGCCGAGAGGAGCCCTGCTTAAATATCCGAAAGGATGTCCAAAGCGAGAGATTATGACCTGCTCTGAACTGGATTACATGGCAGTGTAGACTCGGATAATAATCCAGTTCGAAGCACGTAATGTTTTGATGGCACTTTCTGCCGTGGAGTTCCTTCTTTGGGGGACTGGGAACAGAGGCTGGGTGGTCATCTGTCGGGAGGGATCGGGTAGTGCTGTTCCTGCATCACGGCAGACAGAACGGGGCTGGACTAGATGGCCTTTGGGGGACCCTTTCACATGCGCACACTGCCAAAGGGGCGCCAGAACCCAATGGGGAATGAATGGGGGCCCCAAAGAGAGAGGTGGGCCAAAGCTCCGCCCCTTTCCTCTTGGCTCCACCCCTTCTCTCACGGCTCCGCCCCCTGGGCCCCCAAACTACCTCAAGTTCCATCATAAAAACATGGGAGTGCATTGGGGCCCCAAAGTGACCCAAGGAAGGGTCCAAAGGGGGCGGGGCTTTCTCCTGGGAGCCCCTCCCACTCCATTCACACAAGGCTTTCCATGGGAAAGGGATTCAACGCAGGGGTCTTCTCTCTTTTTTTCTCCCCCGAGGGATTATTTTTTACGTGTCAAATGTGTTTTGTTTTTCCCCCCACCCTCAATTTTTAAATAAATACATCGTCCCAGGCTCTGGATTGGCTTTTGATTTAGTTTTCATATGTTTGGAATGACTTTCCTGAGTCTAAGATATGATGATTAATATTATAATATATTATATTATTATATTATTAATAATATTATCATTATACATTATAATCATTAATAATAAATATATTACTATTAGTTATAATAACTATACATATAATATAATAACTATATATGTGGAGCAACTAGTTAGTAGCCAGCTGCATTGGATTGAGCTCCCAACCATTAATAGTCTAGCTTGCTGTTGACCTATGCAGCCTGAAATCCAGTTGTCTGAGTAGGATTGTCTTCCAGGTTTGTTGTAATGATCAAGGGTCTGGAGAACAAGCCCTATGAGGAACGGCTTAAGGAGCTGGGCATGTTTAGCCTGAAGAAGAGACGGTTGAGAGGAGATATGATAGCCATGTATAAATATGTGAGAGGAAGCCACGGGGAGGAGGAGGGAGCAAGCTTGTTTTCTGCTTCCTTGGAGACTAGGACGCAGAACAATGGCTTCAAACTACAAGAAAGGAGATTCCATCTCAACATGACTGTGAGAGCCGTTCAGCAGTGGAACTCTCTGCCCTGGAGTGTGGTGGAGGCTCCTTCTTTGGAAGCTTTTAAACAGAAGCTGGATGGCCATCTGTCAGGGGTGCTTTGAATGCAATATTCCTTCTTCTTGGCAGAATGGGGTTGGACTGGATGGCCCACGAGGTCTCTTGCAACTCTTTGAGTCTATGATTCTACTGGCGGTGGGTCCGTAGGTGACTGTGGAGCCCTATTCTTGACCTACATGTTCTCCCGCACATCGGTTTCCAGGTGGAAGGTGGTCCTAGTCAGGGTTGGCTTGACGTGCCTTTCTCTTGGCACGTTTCTCTCTTTCATCCTCCATTGGTGCCTCTTCAAATTCTACAGCACTGCTGGTCACAGCTGACCTCCAGCTGGAGCGCTCAAGGGCCAGGGCTTCCAGGTTCTCAGTGTCTATGCCACAGTTTTTAAAATTCTTTAAATCTCTTATCCTGCCCACTGACATTATTACTATATTATCAAAATTTAAATGTATTATTATCTATATAAATAAAAACATAATGTTCGTTTGTGGGATTAACATAACTCAAAAACCACTGGACGAATTGACACCAAATTTGGACACAAGACACCCATCAAGCCAACAAGTGACCATCACTCATAAAAACACTGAAAAACACAGCGGAAGGGACTTAAAAAGCAAACAAAACAACATAAAATATACATTACAATGCATTTGCAAAACCACATATATACACAAATCTATATACACACAAAACACATGTACAGACTGGGCCTTCACTTGCAACAACAACAACAATATCCCTATGTCTAATAGCGGACCCCACCATATGAAAGGGGCATTGCCCTACGTCCAATGAATATTTCTATTATTATTATTATTATTATTATTATTATTATTATTATTTCTTCTCAAAGAGCTGGGTTCTTGGTGTCTATGCCACAGTTTGTGAGATTGGCTTTCCCAGAAGGTGGTCCCGATCAGGGTTGGCTTGATGCCCATTCTTCCTCTTGGAACGGTTCTCCCTTTGTGCCTCTTCAAATTCCGCAGCACTGCTGGTCACAGCTGACTTCCAGTGAGAGCACTCAAAAGCCAGGGCTTCCCAGTTCTCGGTGTCTAGGCCACAGTTTTTGAGACTGGCTTTCCCAGTCAGGGTTGGCTTGACGTGCCTTCCTCATGGCACGTTGCTCCCTTTCACCCTCTTCTTCGAATTCCGCAGCAGTGCTGGCCACAGCTGACTTCCAGTGAGAACAGTCTAAAGCCAGGGCTTCCCAGTTCTCGGTGTCTAGGCCACAGTTTTTGAGACTGGCTTTCCCAGTCAGGGTTGGCTTGACGTGCCTTCCTCTTGGCACGTTTCTCCCTTTCGCCCTCCATTCATGCCTCTTCGCATTCCGCAGCACTGCTGGTCACAGCTGACCTCCAGTGAGAGCACTCAAGGGCCAGGGCTTCCAGTTCTTGATGTCTATGACACAGTTTTTATGGTTAGCTTTCAGCCCATCCCTTAATTCCACATTAATTCGAATTCCGCAGCACTGCTGGTCACAGCTGACCTCCAGTGAGAGCACTCCAAAGCCAGCCCCTCAGCCTGCTTGGCTCCTCCCCTTCCTCTTCCCACAGATAGGGCTGCCGGAAGTGAGGGGGAGGGGCTTCTTGGAAGATGGCGCGAGGGAGGAAAGAAGGGCCCGGGCTGAGGGGAAGGCCCCAAATGCGGCCTAGCAGACCGGGGAGCCTTCCCCACTGGGGCCTCGCCCTTGCCAGGCTCGGAAGGGGCCCGGGGAAAGCTCCACATGCGGCCTGGCCCCCGCCACCCAAGCCTGACCCAGGCCCCTCATCGGAGGAGGAGGTCGGTCTCTCTGGTCGTGAGTGAACTACAACTCCCAGAAACAACAAAGGTTAGTTCCCTCAAAGCCCTCCTGTCATCCACTGTAAGCATATCAGGCATGTGTTCTGGTTCCATTCCATTGTTGTTGGAGTTCAGAATGCTCTTGCTTGGCAGGGGAACTATGCATCCCAGCCACTCCCAAAAGCCAAGGTCTGTTTTCCCCAAAATGCGCCAGTCTTTTCTGTTCGTCATGGGAGTTCTGTATGCCAAGTTTGCTTCAATCCCATTCTTGTTAGAGTTCAGAATGCTCTTGGTTGGCAAGGGAACTATACATCCCAGCAACTCCCAAAAGCCAAGGTCTGTTTTCCCCAAGCCTCTCCAGTCTTTTCTGTTCATGGTGGGAGTTCTGTATGCCAAGTTTGGTTCAAACTCATTCTTGTTGGAGTTCAGAATACTCTTGGTTTGCAGGGGAACTATACATCCCAACAACTCCCAAATGCCAAGGTCTGTTTTGCCCAAAACGCTCTAGTATTTTCTGTTCATCATGGGAGTTCTGTATGCCAAGTTTGTTCAATCCCATTGTCGTTGAAGTTCAGAATGCTCTTTGATTGTAAGTGAACTATACATCCCAGCAACTTCAACTCCCAAATGCCAAGGTCTGTTTTGCCCAAACCTCTCCAGTCTTTTTTGTTCGTCATGGGAGTTCTGTATGCCAGGTTTGTTTCAACCCTATTCTTGTTGGAGTTCAGAATGCTCTTTGATTGTAGGTGAACTATACATCCCAGCAACTTCAACTCCCAAAAGCCAACGTCTATTTTGCTTAAAACACTCCAGTATTTTCTGTTCCTCATGGGAGTTCTGTGTGCCAAATTTGGTTCCATTCCATTCTTGTTGGAGTTCAGCATGCTTTTGCTTGGCAGGGGAACTATACATCCCAACAACTCCCAAATGCCAAGGTCTGTTTTGCCCAAAACGCTCTAGTATTTTCTGTTCATCATGGGAGTTCTGTATGCCAAGTTTGTTCAATCCCATTGTTGTTGGAGTTCAGAATGCTCTTTGATTGTAAGTAAACTATACCTCCCAGCAACTTCAACTCCCAAATGCCAAGGTCTGTTTTGCCCAAACCTCTCCAGTCTTTTCTGTTCACCGTGGGAGTTCTGTATGCCAGGTTTGCTTCAACCCCATTCTTGTTGGAGTTCAGAATGCTCTTGGTTGGCAGAGGAACTATACATCCCAGCAACTCCCAAATGCCAAGGTCAGTTTTCCCCAAACCTCTCCAGTCTTTTCTGTTCGTCATGGGAGTTCTGTATGCCAGGTTTGCTTCAACCCCATTCTTGTTGGAGTTCAGAATGCTCTTGGTTGGCAGAGGAACTATACATCCCAGCAACTCCCAAATGCCAAGGTCTGTTTTCCCCAAACCTCTCCAGTCTTTTCTGTTCGTCATGGGAGTTCTGTATGCCAGGTTTGCTTCAACCCCATTCTTGTTGGAGTTCAGAATGCTCTTGGTTGGCAGGGGAACTATACTTCCCGGCAACTTCAACTCCCAGATGTCAAGATCTATTTTCCCCAAACTCCACTTGTTTTAAAATTTGGGCAAAGGTTGAGAACCACTGTTGTAGAGTTTATCAACAGGTGTAGGTTTAAGACAACCTGTGATTATTCTGCATGTTTCATCCAATGCTGTGTTCACCTGCTTTGAGTGGGCAGGCCTATGCCAAAGGTTTAAGACGTCCTGTGATTATTCTGCATGGTTCATTCAATGCTGTGTTCACCTGCTTTGCATGGGCAGACTTGTGCCAAACAGGGCAGACATACTCCACAGTTGAGTAAGAGAAGGCCAGGGCTGATGTTCTTACTAATTTGGGGTCTGCACCCCATATACTGCCAGTAAGTTTTTGCAGGATGTTATTGCATGCAGCTACTTTGTGCGTGGTGTTCAAGCAGTGTTTCCTATATGCTAGTGTTCGATCTAATGTGACACCGAGATACTCAGGATGGGGACAGTGTTCAAGTTCTTGACTTTCCCAGGTGACTTTCAATTTCCTGTTGGCTTCACGGTTGCGTAGATGGAAAGCACATACTTGTGTCTTGGCAGGGTTAGGCTTCAGCTGATTATCTTTGGAGTAGCTGGACATATTAGTAAGGGCTTCTTCACCTTTAACAATAATAATGGGTCTTAATTATGGGTTTAAATTTAATTTTCAAACAATATCAGTTTTGAGATTATTATTAGTATATTATCAATAATAATAAATTTAAAGGTATTATTACATATAATATATTAGATTATAATAATATATTATTAATACTAATATAAAACAACACAAGCAAAAGACTTTGAAACAGTTGAAATATTAGTATAATACGAACATAATTAATTAAATTACTAAACATATTGATATAGTATTAACATATTAGTAATATATTATATATAACTATAGTGTAATATATAATAATACTCTGTACTATATTGTTAAAATTGTAATAATGCATTAACATATTAATAAGGACTTCTTTCCCTTTAACAATAATAATGGGTCTTAATTATGGGTTTAAATTTAATTTTTAAACAATATCAGTTTTGAGATTATTATGAATAAATTATCAATAATAATAAATTTAAATGTATTCTTATTACATATAATATATTAGATTATAATAATATATTATTAATATAGTACTAATATAATTAATAATGAAATGTATTATTACATATAATATATTAGATTATAATAATATATTGTTAATATAGTACTAATATAATGAATAATGATAGGCCCTTGGTTTTCACAGGAGGCGCCCCTTTTAGCTTTTGGGGAACCACGCCCCCTGACTCCTCAGCCAATCATTCCCCTTCGGGGAAGCCCCGCCCCCTTGGTTGTCAAAAGACGCGCCCCTTTCGCCTTATTTACACTTGGAAAGCCACTCCCCCTGTAGCTGCTCAGGACACGCCGCTTTCAGCTATTAGAAGCCACGCCTCCTAATTCCTCCGCCAATCAATCTTCATGGTTTTCAAAAGACGCGCCCCTTTCGTTCCATTCACCCTTGGAAAGCCACGCCCCCTGTGGCTGCTCAGGACACGCCCCTTTCAGCTATTGCGGCCCGTTTTTGAGAAGCCACGCCTCCTAATTCCTCCGCCAATCAGTCTCCTTGGTTTTCAAAAGACGCGCCCCTTTCGTTCCACGCAGCCTTGGGAAGCCCCGCCCCCTCCCAGGGATGGCTCTCTGTTCTGAGAGGCCCCGCCCTCTTAACGCCTCAGCCAATCCGTCCCCGGGAAGCCCCGCCCCCGTGTTTACAACGGCCACGCGGCGACAGTTCTGCTCCTGCTCTTGAGCCGAGAGAGTGGGGCGCCCTTGCTGTGAGAGTGCTGCTTGTGTTTCTCTCTCGCGGCCTTGGGAGCCTTTCTTTCTTTCTCGGCAGTGGAGTGCCTTCTTCCCAGGCTTGGTTGTGATTCTCTTTGCAGCATGGCCATCCTCCTGCCTTTGGGTCTGAGCTGGAGGGAGTGGCTGGTGGTGGGCGCCCTCCTGGGGCTGCTCTACGCGCTCCCCCCCGGGCTCAGGACCCTCCTCCTCTTCGCCTACGGCGCAGCCTGGGTGCTCGAGTGGGACCTCCGGGCCTCGAGGGCGGCACAGCGCCGGAGGTGAGCTGCCCGCCCTCCTCCTTGGCCCCCTGGAAGGGGAACGGGAGTCCACAACCGACCCCCCGCCTCCCAAACTTATCACAATAAGAAACTGTTCAAAAGGGGCCCCCAGAGGACACCCAGTCCAAGCCCCTTCTTTCCCCCCCATCAAAGCCCTCTCGACAGATGCCCATTCACCCTCATAGACATTAGTGCAGGCAGGCCCAAGCTCTGGTCCCACCTCCAGGTGCTTTGGACTTCAACTCCCAGAATTCCCAGCAGACTCATAGGTATGCCCACACTTGGTTTCCCCTCTTAGAGGTGCTCTGGACTTCAACTCCCAGAATTCCCAGCAGCCTCATAGGCATGTCCACACTTGGTCCCCCCTCTTCGGGTGCTTTGGACTTCAACTCCCAGAATTCCCAGCAGCCTCAGAGGCATGCCCACACTTGACCCCCCTCTTCAGGTGCTTTGGACGTCAACTCCCAGAATTCCCAGCAGGATCATAGGCATGCCCACACTTGGTCCCCCCTCTTCGGGTGCTTTGGACTTCAACTCCCAGAATTCCCAGCAGCCTCATAGGCATGCCCACACTTGGCCCCCTTCTTCAGGTGCTTTGGACTTCAACTCCCAGAATTCCCAGCAGCCTCAGAGGCATGCCCACACTTGGTCCCCCCTCTTCGGGTGCTTTGGACTTCAACTCCCAGAATTCCCAGCAGACTCATAGGCATGTCCACACTTGGTCCCCCCTCTTCGGGTGCTTTGGACTTCAACTCCCAGAATTCCCAGCAGCCTCAGAGGCATGCCCACACTTGGCCCCCCTCTTCAGGTGCTTTGGACTTCAACTCCCAGAATTCCCAGCAGCCTCAGAGGCATGCCCACACTTCGTTCCCCCTCTTCAGGTGCTTTAGACTTCAACTCCCAGAATTCCCAGCAGCCTCAGAGGTATGTCCACACTTGGCCCCCCTCTTCAGGTGCTTTGGACTTCCAACTCCCAGAATTCCCAGCAGCCTCATAGGCATGCCCACACTTGACCCCCCTCTTCAGGTGCTTTGGACTTCAACTCCCAGAATTCCCAACAGCCTCATTAGTATTATCAACTAGCTTGGGGACCTGGCGGGTTATTTGAGAAAGGTGTTGTGTGCCAAGGTTGGTCCTGATCAGTTGTTTATGTGGATCACAGTGGTCTCAGGAAGTGAGTGAAGGTACTGTGAGTCCCATTGTCCATGGTCCATCCTCCTCCAAACTGCACTAGGATGTAGAGTGGGTCATGGGGGGCTATATGTGCCAAGTTTGGTCTTGATCCATCATTTATGTGAATCGCAGCGGTCTCGGGAAGTGGAGGTACTTCAAGTCCCATCATCTGTTGTCTGTCCTCCTCCAAACTACAGCAGGATGTAGAGTGGGTCATGAGGGCTCTGTGTGCCAAGTTTGGTCTTGATCAATCATTGGATGATGGTTGCAGCGGTCTCTGGAAGTGAGGGAAGGTACTGCGAGTCTCATCGTCCATGGTCCATCCTCCGCCAGGATGTAGAGTGGGTCATGGGGACTCTGTGTGCCAAGTTTGGTCTTGATCAGTCATTGATGAGGGTCACAGCGGTCTCAGGAAGTTAGTGAAGGTACTTCAAGTCCCATCATCCGTGGTCCACCCTCCTCTAAACTGCATTAGGATGTAGAGTGGGTCATGGGGACTCTGTTCGCCAAGTGTGGTCTTTATCAGTATTTTTGGGAGCCGCGGTAGTCTGTGGGAACTGAAGGGTTTGAAAGTACTACAAATCCCATCATCCATTGTCCGTCCTCCCCCAAAACTCACCAGTACATAAAGGGGGCCACAGGGGTTATGTGTGACAAGTGTGGTCGTGATCAGTAATTGGATAAGGGTCGCAGCGGTCTTGGAAAGTGAGTGAAGGTACTGCGAGTCCCATCATCCATGGACCATCCTCCTCTAAACTGCATCAGAATGTAGAGTAGGTCATGGGGACTCCATGTGCCAAGTGTGGTCTTGATCAGTCATTGGATGAGGGTTGCAGCAGTCTCGGAAAGTGAGTGAAGGTACTGCGAGTCCCATGATTCATAGTCCATCCTCCCCCAAACCATACCAGAATGCTGAGTTGGCCATGGGGGCTCCCTGTGCCAAGTTTGGTCTTTATTGCTAATTGGATGAGTGTCGCCATGGTCTCGGAAAGTGGGTGAAGGTACTGCAATTCCCATCATCCATGGTTCGCCCTTCTCCAAACTGCACCAGGATGTACAGTGGGTCACGGGGGCTCTGTGTGACAAGTTTGGTCTCGATCTGTCATTGGTGGGGCCACAGCGGTCTATGGTGTCCCCAGCGTTTTAAAGTACAACAAATCCCATAATCCGTGGTCCACCTCCCCCAAACTGCACCAGGATGTAAAGTGGATTATGGGGGTTATGTGTGTCAAGTTTGGTCCAGGTCCGTCGCTCGTGCATGTCACAGTGGTCTGTGAAAGTGGCAGCTAATCAGAAAGCTACCACATACATACATAAACACATACATACAAACATTCTCTTTTATTATATACTAGCTTGGGGACCCGATGCTGTCCGGGTTATTAGTGAAAGTGGGTAATGGTGCCAAGGTTCTGTATGCCAAGTTCGGTCTTTATTGGTCATTGGATGACAGTTGCATTGTTTTCAGGAAATGAGTGAAGGTACTTGAAGTCCCATCATCCATGGTCCATCCTCCTCCAAATAGCAGCATGATATAGAGTTGGTCATGGGGGCTCTGTGTGCCAAGTTTGATCTTGATCAGTCATTGGATTTGGGTCGCAGTGGTTTCAGTAAGTGAGTGAAGGTACTGCAAGTCCCATCATCCATGATCCACCCTCCTAAAAACTGAAACAGGATGTAGAGTGGGTCATGGGGGCTCTGTGTCCCAATTTGGTCTTGATTGGTCATTGGATGAGGGTTGCAGTGGTTTCAGTAAGTGAGTAAAGATAGTGCAAGTCCCATCATCCATGGTCCATCCTCCTCCAAACTGTAGTAGGATGTAGAGTGGGTCATGGGGGCTCTGTGTGCCAAGTTTGGTCTGTATTGGTAATTTTCTAAGACAGCCTAAGGCCTTTCTCTCTCCTCTCTTGTCACCTCACAATCTTGGAACTTTCAGGCTGGCCAATCAGAGACCATATGCAATTTTCCTTCTCTCATGTTCCTGCTTTTCTCATTAACCCTCTTCTCCACCAGGGGGTCCTGTTGCGGCTGGCCAATCAAAGAACATATGCAAATGGCAGCCAGTCAGAAAGCTGGCACATACACTTCCTCCGCATACATACATACGAACACTCTCTTTTTATTATTAGATATTTGTATATTCTAATGTTTTTGATTGTGACCCGCTTTGAGTCTCCATATGGAGAGATAAAGTGGGATATAAATAAATAAAATTCAACCGGCTTTGTGACGGCCACAAACACCAAGTTTCGGGAGTCGAACGATTGCACAATGAAAAGGGAAATAACACTTTCTTCTTTCTCTCTCTCATTCCCCGGCGCAGTGTCGTCTTCCCATACGTGCAAAGTGCTCCGAGATGCCATCGGGGTGATCGGCCCCGCCAATGCGCCCGCCCCGCCCGAGGAGAAGATGGTTGCAGCGGTCTCTGGAAGTGAGTGACAGTACTGCAAGTCCCATCATCTATGATCCATCCTCCGCCAGGATGTAGAGTGGGTCATGGGGACACTATGTGCCAAGTTTGGTCTTGATCAGTGATTGGATGAGGGTCACAGCAGTCTCGGGAAGTTAGTGGAGGTACTTCAAATCCCATCATCCGTGGTCCACCCTCCTCTAAACTGCATTAGGATGTAGAGTGGGTCATGGGGCCTCTGTGTGCCAAGTGTGGTCTTTAGCGGTCTTTGTTGGGGGCCGCGGTGGTCTGTGGGAACGGAAGGGTTTGACTCTTAGTTAAGAACGGGGCTGAGACAGAAGTAAGTGAGATTATAGGAGAACTGTGTGCCAAGTTTGGTTCAATTCCATCATTGATGGAGTTCTGAATGCTCGTTGATTGTAGGTAAACTATAAATCCCACCAACTACAATTCCAAAATGACAAAATCAATTTTTTGAGCGAAGGACATACATTGGATTGTTAGATGTCTTGTGTCCAAAATTGGTGTCAATTTGTCCAGTGGTTTTTGAGTTCTGTTAATCCCACAAACATACATTACATTGTTATTTATATAGGTATACTAGCTGTCCCCTGGCATGCGTTGCTGTGGCTCTGTCTGGTGATCTGGAAAATATGTATTATGGTGGGATCCTTGAGTTCATTGAGAGTGCACTGGTTTATTATTATTATTATTATTATTATTATTATTATTGGGTTCTTGAGTTAACCAAATATACACTGGTCTATTATTATTAGTATTATTATTATTATTACTACTACTAGTAGTATTGGATTCTTGAGTTAACTGAGAGCACTCTGGTTTATTATTATTAGTTTTATTATTATGGTTGAGTCCTTGAGTTAATTGAGAGTGCACTGGTTTATTGTTTATTATTATTACAACAACAACTAGTACTACTATTATTAATGTGTCCTTGAGTTAAACAAGACCACACTGGTCCATTATTATTAACTAGCTTGGGGACCCGGCGCTGCCCGGGTTGAGAAAGTGGGTAATGGCGCTTCTATATGCCAAGTTTGGTCTTTATTGGTCATTAGATAATGGCTGCATTGTTTTCAGGAAGTGAGTGAAGGTACTTGAAGTCCCATCATCCATGGTCCACCCTCCTCCAAACAGCAGCAGGATATGGAGTGAGTCATGGGTGCTCTGTTTGCCAAATTTGCACTTTATCAGTGATTGGATGAGGGCGGCAGTGGTTTCAGTAAGTTAGTGAAGGTACTGCAAGTCCCATCATCCAAAGTCCACCCTCTTCCAAACTGAAACAGGATGTAGATAGGGTCATGGGGGCTCTGTGTGCCAAGTTTGGTATTGTTCAGTCATTGGTTCAGGGTCGCAGTGGTTTCAGTAAGTGAGTGAAGATACTGCAAGTCCCATCATCCATGGTCAACCCTCTTCCAAGCTGCAGCAGAATGTACAGTGGGTCAAGGGGGCTCTGTGTGCCAAGTTTGGTCTTGATTAGTCATTAGATGAGGGTTGCAGCCATCTTGGGAAGGGGGTGGAGGTACTTGAAGTCCCATCATCCATGGTCTGTCCTCCTCGAAAGTGCACCAGGATGTAGAGTGGGTCATGGGGACTCTGTGTGCCAAGTTTTGTCTTCGTCAGTCATTGGCGAGGGTCTCAGTGGTCTCAGGAAGTGAGTGATGTGACTGCAAGTCCCATCATCCATTGTCAAATTCTTCCAAACCACACCAGGATGTAGAGTGGGTTATGCGGGCTCTCTGTGTAAATTGTGGTCCTGACCCATCATTGTTGGCAGTTGTAATGGTCTTAGGAAGGGAGTGCAGGTATTGCAAGTCCCATCGTCATTGGTGCATCCTCCTCCAAGCCACACCAGGATGTAGACTGCATCATGGAGACTCAGTGTGCCAAGTTTGGTCTTTATCGGTAATTGGATGAGGGTTGCAGTGGTCTCAAGAATTGAGCAAAGGTACTGCAAATCCCATAACCCATGGTCCATCCCCGGCCAAACCACACCAGGACGTAAAGTGGGTCATGAGAGGTCTACGTGCCAAGTTTGGTCCTGATCAGTCATTGGATGAGGTTAACAGCGGTCTCAGAATGTGAGTGATGGTACTGCAAGTCCCATCATCCATGGTTCAAACTGCAGTAGGATGTAGAGTGGGTCATGGGAGCTCTGTGTGCCAAGTTTGGTCTGTATTGGTAATTTTCTAACACAGCCTAAGGTCTTTCTCTCTCCTCTCTTGTCACCTCAAAATCTTGGAACTTTCAGGCTGGCCAATCAGAGACCATATGCAATTTTCCTTCTCTCATGTTCCTGCTTTTCTCATTAACCCTCTTCTCCACCAGGGGGTCCTGTTGCGGCTGGCCAATCAAAGACCATATGCAAATGGCAGCGAGTCAGAAAGCTGGCACATACACTTCCTCTCTCCGTATACATACATATATACATATGAACACGCTCTTTTATTATATACTAGCTTGGGGACCCGGCGCTGCCCGGGTTATTAAAGAAAGTGGGTAATGGCGGTTCTGTATGCCAAGTTTGGTCATTATTGGTCATTGGATGATGGTTGTATTGTTTTCAGGAAGTGAATGAAGGTACTTGAAGTCCCATCAACCATGGTCCACCCTCCTCCAAAAAGCAGCAGGATATAGAGTGGGTCATGGGGGCTCTGTGTGCCAAGTTTGGTCTTTATCAGTCATTGGATGAGGGTGGCAGTGGATTCATAAGTGATTGATAATACTGCAAGTCCCATCATCCAAAGTACATCCTACTTCAAACTGCAACAGGATGTAGAGTGGGGCATGGGGGCTCTGTGTGCTAAGTTTGGTCTTGATCAGTCATTGAATTAGGGTCGTAGTGGTTTCAGTAAGTGAGTAAACGTACTGCAAGTCCCATCATCCATGGTCAACCCTCCTCCAAAACTGCAGTAGGATGTAGAGTGGTCCATGGGGGCTCTGTGTGCCAAGTTTGGTCTAGATTGGTCATTAGATGAGGGTTGCAGCAATCTTGGGAAGGGAGTGGAGGTACTTGAAGTCCCATCATCCATGGTCGTCCTCCTCGAAAGTGCACCAGGATGTAGAGTGGGCCATGCGGGCTCTGTGTGCCAAGTTTGGTCTTGATCAGTCATTGGCGAGGGTCTCAGTGGTCTCAGGAAGTGAGTGAAGTGACTGCAAGTCCCATCATCCATTGACAAATTCTTCCAAACCGCACCAGGATGTAGAATGGGTCATGCAGGCTCTCTGTGTAAATTGTGGTCCTGACCCATCATTGTTGGCAGTTGTAATGGTCGTAGGAAGGGAGTGTAGGTATTGCAAGTCCCATCGTCCATGGTGCATCCTCCTCCAAACTGCACCAGGATGTAGAGTGCATCATGGAGACTCAGTGTGCCAAGTTTGATCTTTATCGCTAATTGGATGAGGGTTGCAGTGATCTAAAGAATTGAGCCAAGGTACTGTAAGTCCCATAATCCATGGTCCATCCCTGGCCAAACCACACCAGGACGTAAAATGGGTCATGAGAGGTCTATGTACCAAGTTTGGTCCTGATCAGTCATTGGATGAGGTTAACAGCGGTCTCATAATGTGAGTGATGGTACTGCAAGTCTCATCATCCATGGTCCATCCTCCTCCAAACTGCAGTAGGATGTAGAGTGGGTCTTGTGTGCTCTGTGTGCCAAGTCTGGTCTGTATTGGTAATTCTCTGACCCAGCCCCCTCTGGCCTTTTCCTTTCCTCTCTTTTGTCATCTCGGAATCTTGGAATTGAGGCTGGCCAATCAGAGACCATATGCAAATTTTCTTCTCATGTCCCCGTTTCTGTCATGAACCCTTTTCTCCACTAGGGGCTCCTCTTGAAGCTGGCCATTCAGAGACCATATGCAAATAGCACCACAGCGGCAGCCAATCTGAATCTTGGAACTTTCAGGCTGGCCAATCAGAGACCAAATGCAAATTTTCTTCTGTCATGTCCCCGTTTCTGTCATGAACCCTTTTCTCCACCAGGGGCTCTTGTTGAAGCAGGTGAATCAGGGACCATATGCAAATAGCAGCACAGCGGCAGCCAGTCAGAATCTTGGAACTTTCAGGCTGGCCAATCAGAAAGCCAGCACATTCACTGCCACACCGCCACACTTTCGTCCTCCGCATACAAACTTTCACCTTTATTATATACATAGATATAGATAGATATAGATATAGATATAGAAGATATAGATATTTGTATATTCTAATGTTTTTGATTGTGACCCGCTTTGAGTCTCCATATGGAGAGATAAAGTGGGATATAAATAAATAAAATTCAACCGGCTTTGTGACGGCCACAAACACCAAGTTTCGGGATCGAACGATTGCACAATGAAAAGGGAAATAACACTTTCTCCTTTCTCTCTCTCTTTCCCCGGTGCAGTGTCGTCTTCCCATATGTGCAGAGGGCTCCGAGATGCCATCGGGGTGATCGGCCCCGCCCCGCCCGAGGAGAAGATGGTTGCAGTGGTCTCTGGAAGTGAGTGACAGTACTGCAAGTCCCATCATCTATGATCCATCCTCCGCCAGGATGTAGAGTGGGTCATGGGGACACTATGTGCCAAGTTTGGTCTTGATCAGTGATTGGATGAGGGTCACAGCAGTCTCGGGAAGTTAGTGGAGGTACTTCAAATCCCATCATCCGTGGTCCACCCTCCTCTAAACTGTATTAGGATGTAGAGTGGGTCATGGGGCCTCTGTGTGCCAAGTGTGGTCTTTAGCGGTCTTTGTTGGGGGCCGCGGTGGTCTGTGGGAATGGAAGGGTTTGAAAGAACTACAAATCCCATCATCCATTGTCCATCCTTCCCCAAAACCCACCAGTACGTAAAGAAGGTCATGGGGGTTACGTGTGCCAAGTGTGGTCTTGATCAGTAATCGGATAAGGGTCGCAGCACCAAATTTGGGGAAGTTGCACTCATCCAAAGTTAGCCATGTTGAGTCTGAGCATCAAGTGTGGTCCCGATCTGTCATCAGTTGGGTTTGCAGTGATCTCTGGATGGGGGCGAACTATAACTCCTGAAATTCAAGATCAATGCCCTCCAGATAATGTCGACCCTCCAAGGTTGACATTTGGCTTGTTGTGGAAACAACGATTGGGGATAAAAGATTCATTGGAGACCTCTTTCCCCCATGACAATGACTCTTCCTGGAGTGGATTTCCCTTCTTAAAGGTCGACCTCTCACTTACTTCTGTCTCAACTCAGAGTCATTTGTAAGCCGGATTATGATTATTACTAGCTGTTCCCTGCCACGCGTTGCTGTGGCCCACATGGGAGTTCTGTGTGGGAGGTTTGGCCCAGTTCTTTCGTTGGTGGGGTTCAGAATGCTCTGTGATTGTAGGTGAACTATAAATCCCAGTAACTACAACTCCCAAATGTCAAGGTCTATTTCCCTCAAACTCCATCTGTGTTCATATTTGGGCACATGAAATGTTTGTGTCAAGTTTGGTCCAGATCCATCATTGTTTGAGTCCATGGTAGTCTCTGGATGTAGGTGAACTCCAACTCCCAAACTCAAGGTCAATGCTCACCAAACCCTCCTAGTGTTTTTTTTGTTGGTCATGGGAGTCCTGTATGCCCTGGTTGGTTCAATTCTATCATGCTATTTGATTGTAGGTGAACTATAAATCCCAGTAGCTACAACTCCTAATCTATCTACCTATAGCTATGGCTGGATGACTCTTTGTCAGGAGGACTTGATTACGTTTTCTTGCCCTGATGAAGGGAGTTGGACTGCATGGCCTTAAGTATTTTCTGTCGGTCATGGGGGTTCAGTGTGGGAAGTTTGCCCCAATTCTGTCGTTGGTGGGGTTCAGAACGCTCTTTGACCACAACTCCCAAATGTCAAGGTTTATTTCCCCCAAACTCCATCTGTGTTCATATATGGGCATATGGAATATTTGTGCCAAGTTTGGTCCAGATCCATCATTGTTTGAGTCCACAGTGCTCTCTGGATGTAGGTGAACTACAACTCCCAAACTCAAGGTCAATGCCCTCCAAACACTTCTAGTGTTTTCTGTTGGTCATGGGAGTCCTGTGTGCCACATTTGGTTCAATTCCATCATTGGTGGAGTTCAGAATGCTCTTTGATTGTAGGTGAACTATAAATCCCAGACACTACAACTCCCAAATGGCAAAATTATTATTTTTTGAGTGATGGTCACTTGTTTGCCTGAGAGGTGTCTTGTGTTCAAATTTGGTGTCAATTCATCCAGTGGACCAACCTCAGGATTCTTCTCCTTCCCCTTTGCAGGAACCCCGGGGCCAGCTTTGTCTTCACGGCCCCCAAGGTCATCGAGATCACCATGCCTTCCGCCTCCTTGTAAGTCTCCTGCCATCATATTGGCAGCCTTGGTATATCGTTTCCCTTCAGTAGGTTGAGTTGGGCATAGGAGTTCTGTGTGCCACGTTTGGTCCAGATCCGGCCCCACAGTGCCTCTAGTTGTAAGTGAACTACAACTCCCAGAAATGAAGCTCAGTTTCCCCAAAGCCCTCATGTATTTGAAAGGCCAGCGGTTCAAAACCGGGGAGTGGGGTGAGCTCCTGCCATTAGGCCCAGCTACTGGTTTTCGGCCCAGAGGAAGAAAAGGGACTAAGAGGGAGAGGGAGGGAAGAGCAAGGGGGGGGGGAGGTGTTATGAGAGAAAGCAAGGGAAGGAGAGAAAGAAAAGAGGGACAGAAGGAATGAAGGAAAGAAAAGAGGGAAGGAAAAGGAAGGAAGCAAAG
The DNA here is from genome assembly GCF_037176765.1 of Anolis sagrei. Taxonomy (NCBI): domain Eukaryota; kingdom Metazoa; phylum Chordata; class Lepidosauria; order Squamata; family Anolidae; genus Anolis; species Anolis sagrei. Next base: position 29,842,555 of record NC_090031.1, read on the forward strand.
TAGAGAGAAGGAAAGAAGAGGAAGAATGAAGAGGAAGGAGAGTAAGAAAAGGGAGCAAGAGAAACAGGGAAGGAAGAGAAAAGGGGGGAAGGTGTTATTAGAGAAAGCACGGGAGGGAAGGAAAGAAAGAAAGGAGGAAGGAAGAAAGCAAAAGAAGGCTTGTGACAGAAGAAAGGAAGGAAAGAAATAGAGGGAAGGAAAAGGAATGAAGCAAAGAAGAGAGAAGGAAAGAAGAGGAAGAAGAGGAAGAAAAGGGAGCAAGAGAGAAGGAAGGAAGAGAAAAGAGGGGGAAGGTGTTATGAGAGAAAGCAAGGGAAAGAAAGAAAAGAGGGAGTAAGAAAGAAAAAGAAGGCTTGTGACAGAAGAAAGGAAGGAAAGAAAAAGAGGGAAGGAAAAGGAACGAAGCAAAGAAGAGAGTAAGAAAGAAGAGGAAGAATGAAGAGGAAGAAGAGGAAGAAAATGGACTAAGAGAGACAGGGAAGGAAGAGAAAAGGGGGAAGGTGTTATGAGAGAAAGCAAGGGAAGGAATGAAAGAAAAGAGGGAGGAAGAAAGAAAAAGAAGGCTTGTGAAGGAAGGAAAGAAAAAGAGGGAAGGAAAAGGAAAGAAGGAAAGAAGAGAGGGAAGGAAAGAAGAGGAAGAATGAAGAGGAAGGTGAGGAAGAAAAGGGAGTGAGAGAGAAAAAAGGAAGAGAAAAGAGGGGGAAGGTGTTGTGAGAGTAAGCAAGGGAAGGAAAGAAAGAAAGGAGGAAGGAAGGAAGAAAGAAAGAAAGAAAAAGAAGGCTTGTGACGGAAGGAAGGATAGAAAAAGAGGAAAGGAAAGAAGAGAAAGAATGAAGAAGAAGGAGAGGAAGAAAAGGGAGTGAGAGAGGGCAGGAAGAGAAAGGAGAGGGAAGGTGTGAGAGAAAGCAAGGGAAGGAAAGAAAAAGAGTGGAAGAAATGAAAAGAAAGGAAAAGAAAAGAAAGAGAAGAGGGGGAAGGTGTTATGAGAGAAAGCAAGGGAAGGAAAGAAAAAAAGAGGGTTTGTGACAGAAGGAAGGAAGGAAGGAAAGAAAAAGAGGGAAGGAAGAGGAAGGAAGCAAAGAAGAGAGGGAAGGAAGAAGGGACGAAGGGAGGGAAGGAAAGAAGAGAAGGAATGCAAAGAAAAGAGAGGAAGAGAAGGGGGTCAAGGTACATGAGGGAAAGAAAGGACGAGCGGAGGGGGAGGAGGTGTATGAGGGAAAGGGAGGGAGGAAAGGAAGAGAAGGAAGGGAAGGGCAAGAGGGGCGGAGGAAATCCGGGCCCTGCCTTTCAGCTCTACTTCCCATTTCTTTCCGGTCAGGGTGGACCAGCGGCCTCCTCCTCTCCTCCGGGTGCCTCTTCTTGGCCTGGTCCCAGCCAAGAAGAGGAAGGCTGCAGAAATGGACCTAGATCCTCAGCAAAAAGAGAGGACAGGGAAGAGAAGGTGAGAAGGCGCCGATGTCTCTGTGAAGGAAGATTGGATAGAGCCTTCCCGACAGATGCCCATCCCGCCTCTGCTGGAAAAATTCCAGAGAAGGAGACTCCACCAGACTCCCAGGCAGCGGGATTTTCCGCTGTCTTGTTTGGCGGCTCTTCCTTTTTACGGCACCAGAGACATGCCGGCGATGAAAGGAAGGAGGAAGTCTGCGATCGAGGGCTCTTCGACAGAGAGAATGGAGCGAGAGCGCCTCCGGTGGCCGGAATCAAGCACAACCTCCGGGACGCCGAAGTTGGGGAAAACGCCGACATAATACCTCCGCCTATTTATTTCTTTACAGCACTTCAATTCCGCCCTTCTCACGCCGTCTCAGGGCGGATCGCAGAACACACACACAGCCAACGTTCAGTGCCGCTAAACGGACAGGACAGACAACAGAGAGAGGTCTAGGTCGGCATTTTTCCCACCTTCGGCATCCTGGAGGTTGTGCTCGAGTCAAGCACCGAAAGGGTTAAATGGATGCAGTGACTCAGAGAAACCACGGTTCGATATGAGGGTTGAATGAAAAGTAATGCCTCCACCTTCACTACTTGGGTTCGGAAGGGAATATTTTATTAAACGCAGAAATCATCCACTATTCACTTTTGCACATAACCACCAGACAATCGGATACATTGCTGCCAACAATGAACAAGTTTTCTGAAGCCGTCACAGAAGAAGTCGACACAACCAGCATCTCACAGTTCTCTCAACGTCTTCATCAGGAGCATCATGATGTCCCCGCAGATCTTATTTCATTATCGGGAACAGATGGAAGTCAGACGGTGCTCAATCTGGACTGTATGGAGGATGTCGTACGGTGGTGAGATCCAGTCTCTGAAGTTTCAAGTCCGTGCGCTTTCATTTCAGGCGTCAGCATCCTGGGTACCCATCGTGCACAGATCTTCCGATAGCCAAGCAAAGCAATCATGTGACCCACACGTTCTTGTAAAATGCCAATTATGCTTGAAATTTCTCTCTGAGTGATACAAGAACCGTCCTGAATCAATCTGTCAACCTTTTGCTTGTGAAACTGAGTGGTTGCTGTCACAGGATGTCCAACTCTTTGTCACGCAAGTCAGATGTTCCCACCTTAACATCTTTGATACGACGATCATCCTGAATCAATCTGTCACCCTTTTGCTTGTGAAACTAGGTGGTTGCTGTCACAGGACGTCCAACTCTTTGTTTGTCATGCAAGTCAGATGTTCCCACCTCGATATCTTTAAGCTTGCTTGCCCAACGAGTAAGTACTCACCTCAACACAATCATCTTAAACAGCTTGCATTCTCTGATGAATCTCCTTTGGGGTGACATCTTCTGCTGTCAAGAATTCAAGGACCTCACAACCTCTGAGGATGCTTGCCATAGATGCAGGTGAAATGTCAGGAGAAAATGCTTCTAGAGCATGGCCATATAGCCCGAAAAACCTACAACAACCGACTGCACATTGCTTAAGTCGCATTGACCAGGGTTCCATACTTCGCACTTTAACAACACAACCATTCAATGCTAAGGCTTCCCTGCAAAATGTAGAAGAGAGTCTTCTGAACAAGCCAGTACCTGCCACATACTAGTACTGCCATCTGTTGAGGAGTTATGAAGGTGGAGGCAGTACTTTTCATTCAACCCTTGTATAAGCTTGTTGCTTAGTAACACCTCGGTCTGTGAGAGCTCTCAGTGTGAGAGAAGCTTCTCTGTGTGAGAGGACGCCTCAGTGGGAGAGGTGTGAAGTAGGCCTCAGAGTGTGAGGTAGGCCTCGATATGAGAAGGTCTCATGTGTGAAGGTTGAACTTTTACTTGTGTCAAGAGTCTGGTATTTCTTTTTTTTATGGTGCCGTAAAATACTTCCCCACCTAATTTCTCTACTCACAGCTCACAGTAGTTTCAAACTGCTTAGGTCAGTGTTTCTCAGCCTGGGGGGATCACGAGGGGGGTTTCAGAGGGGTCGCCAAAGACCATCCCAAAACATCTCTTTCTGATGGTCTTCGGAACCCCTTTGGCAGAGAAGGCTGACGCTCTCTCCGCCTGTCCTTCTCTCCCTTTTTAGAAACGGACGGCCAATCCTCCCACCAGAAGCCCTCCTCCGCTGTGATTGGCTGGCTTCTCAGCCAAGGGGAGGGCTGTTTCTGAGACTCAAGCAGGGAGGGGAGAGCAGGCGTGCTTGGCGCGTGCCAGCGTGGTGCGAGGGAGAGCGTGCGAGGCTGGAGGGAGGCTCATGCCAGCGAGTCCCTTCAAGAGATGGGGGTCTCTGTGTGCCAAGTTTGGCCCAATTCCATCATTGATGGGAGTTCAGAATGTTCTTTGATTGTAGGTGAACTATAAATCCCAGCAACTACAATCCCCAAATGACGAAATCTATCTCCCCCAACCCCACCAGATTTGGGCATATCGGGTATTTGTGCCAAATTTGGTCCCGTGAATGAAAATACATCCTGTAGATCAGGCATTGACGTGACGATTCAGTTTCAGATCTCTCCCAACTCCTATTATTCTGTGATTCTTTGCAGACGGAAGTCAGACCGTGCTCAATCTGGCCTATGTAAAAGAAAACACGGCAACCCAGCACCGTTGCCGGCTACCTCCACCGTATTCCTTCCCAAGGTAAGAGGTGCTTCGTGTGAAAACGGTTTGCTTGGGGGTTAATGGGTCATGGGGGCTCTGTGTGCCAAGTTTGGTCTTTATCGGTCATTGGATGAGGGTCACAGTGGTCTCCGGAAGTGAATGAAGGTACTGCAAGTACCATCATGCGTGGTCTGTACTCCCCCAAACCACACCAGGATCTAAAATGGGTCACGGTGGGTCTATGTGCCAAATTCAGTCCAGATCTGTAATTTGTGGGAGCCACAGTGTTCTTTGGAGGTAAATTTCAGGCAAAAATTGGTATGATAAGAAACAAAGATGGCAGGGACCTAACGGAAGCTGAAGAGATCAAGAGAAGGTGGCGAGACTATACAGAAGATCTGTATAGGAAGATAATAATATCGAGGATAGTTTTGACGGTGTGGTGAATGAATTAGAACCAGACATCCTGAGGAGTGAGGTTGAATGGGCCTTAAGAAGCATTGCTAGCAACAAGGCAGCAGGAGACGACGGGATCCCAGCTGAACTGTTCAAAATCTTAAAAGAGGATGCTGTCAAGGTGATGCATGCCGTATGCCAGCAAATATGGAAGACACAAGAATGGCCATCAGACTGGAAAAAATCCACTTCTATCCCTATCCCCAAAAAGAGAAATGCGAAAGACTGTTCCAACTTCCGTACAGTGGCCCTTATTTCTCATGCCAGGAAGGGAATGCTCAAGACCCTACAAGGAAGAAGACTCCAGCAAGACATGGAGAGAGAGTGGCCAGATGTTCAAGCTGGGTTTAGAAAAGGCAGAGGAACGAGAGGCCACATTGCCAATTTCCGGATGCTGGAGAATGGAGAAAGGACGGGAGTTCCGGAAAAACATCTCTTTCTCCTTCATTGACTATTCCAAAGCCTTTGACTGTGTGGATCATCATAAATTGTGGCAAGTTCTTGGAGGGATGGGCATCCCAACCCCCCTTCCCTTTCTCCTGAGGAATCTGTACAAGGACCAAGGAGCAACAGTCAGAACTGACCACGGAACAGGAGACGGGTTCCAGGTTGGGAAAGGCGTACGGCAAGGCTGCAGACTCTCATCCAACCTTTTGAACTTGTATGCAGAACACATCATGCGAGGATGTGCGGGGCTTGAGGAATGCAAGGCTGGGGTGAAATTGCTGGAAGAAACATCAACCTCAGATATGCAGATGACACCACTCTGATGGCCGAAAGCGAGGAGGAGCTGAGGAGCCTTCTCATCAAGGTGAAAGAAGAAAGCGCAAAAGCCGGGTTGCAGCTAAACATCAAAAAAACCAAGATTATGGCAACAAGAATGATTGACAACTGGGAAATAGAGGGAGAAAATGTGGAGGCCGTGACAGGGTTTGTATTTCTAGGTGGGAAGATGAGTGCAGACGCAGACGGAGGCCAGGAAATCAGGAGACGCTTCCTTCTTGGGAGGAGAGCAAGGACCAATCTTGATAAGATAGTGAAGAGCAGAGACATCAGACTGGCAACCAAGATCCATTGCCTAGTCAAAGCCATGGTCTTCCCTGTAGTCACCTACGGATGTGAGAGCTGGACCTGAGGGAAGGCTGAGCGGAGGAAGAGAGATGCTTTTGAGCTGTGGTGCTGGAGGAAAGTTCTGAGAGTGCCTTGGACTGCGAGAAGATCCAACCAGTCCATCTTCCAGGAAATAAGGCCCGGCTGCTCACTGGAGGGAAGGACAGTAGAGGCCAAGATGAAGTCCTTTGACCACATCATGAGGAGACAGCAAAGCTTAGAGAAGAGAATGATGCTGAGGAAAGTGGAAGGCAAAAGGAAGAGGGGCCGACCAAGGGCAAGATGGATGGATGGCATCCTTGAAGGCACTGGACTGACCTTGAAGGAGCTGGGGGTGGTGACGGCCGACAGGGAGCTCTGGCGTGGGCTGGTCCATGAGGTCACGAAGAATCGGAGACGACTGAACGGATGAACAACAACATTATTGAACAACTGTGGAAGTGAAGAAAGGGAAGGCCCTTCAAGGCTGGAAGGAGGACGGAGGACGGAAGAGGGAGAGTGCCTTGGAGAGCGGCAGCGGTGCCGCCTTCGTCACTTCTAGACTGGATTACTGCACTGCACTCTGTGTGGGGCTGCCCTTGAAAACGGCCCGGAAATTTCAGATGATCCCACGGGCGGCGGCCAGGTTGTTAACTGGGGCTCCTTACTGGGAGCGGTCAACCTTCCTGTTCAAGGAGCTCCACTGGCTGCCATTCATTTACCAGACCCAATTCAAGGTGCAGGTTCTTACCTACAAAGCCCTGAACGGTTTGGGACCCGCCTACCTGCGTGACCACATCTCCATATACGAACCCACACAATCCCTTCGAACATCCGGAGAGGCCTTGCTCTCGATTCCACCAGCATCGCAGGCGCGATTGGTGGGGACGAGAGAGAAGGCCTTTTCGGTGGTGGCCCCTCGACTCTGGAACTCACTCCCGAAAGACATCAGACAGGCCCCAACTTTGGCAGTCTTCAGGAGGAGCTTGAAGACGTGGCTGTTCCGGTGTCCTTCCCGGAATAATGATCCCATCGCACTTTGTCCTCCAAAGCACTTGACATTTCTTTCGGTCTGCTCGTATGCGCTTCCACAAACGCCACTCTCACCTTGGCGTCCATGTCCCAACATTAATTCCAATTTCAACATTACATTTGGCCTTCCCACTGTTTTTAATTGTGTGTTGTCTTATTGGTAATGTTGTATATTTTATTGTCTATGTTTTTATTATTATTATTAATAATAATATAATATAATATAATATAATATAATATAATTATTTTTAATTGCTTATATTGTTGTTTATTGCCTGTATTGTTGTATTTGGGCTCTGCCTCATGTAAACTGAGTCCCTTGGGGCGATGGTAGCGAGGTACAAATAAAGTATTATTATTATTATTATTATTAAAAACCCACGAAACAGCCAAAATACCGTGGTATATATTGTAAAGTAATATTTTGTGAAAACCGCGACACAGGGAGTCCGCTCAAAGCGAAGTAGTGAGGAAACACTGTATTTGTGAATAAGCCCACTTGCCCAACAAGTGCTTTTCAAAACCTTCTTTGTCTTGGTTGTCATTGTCTTGGTTGTAATGGGGAACGCAAGGCCGGCCGGCTTTTGACTCGAAGGAGCCTCTTGGATCCAGGGCTTCTTTGGGAGCGTGCGAATGACCTCCTTTTTCTTTTCCTCCTTCCAGAGGAGGATGGCGCAATACCGATGGCCCTCTTCCAAGCCGTATGTTCCACTGAAAACGTAAGTGCCGCATGTCAGGCAGGAGCTTCCTTTCTCCGTCCCTCTTCCAATTGCTTTGAGGAGGCCGGGAGGAAGGCGACGGGGCTCTCCGGAGGCAGAGCAGGATCGTTTACGTTGCTCTCGGCCTCCTTGACGGACGGGGTTGAGAGTGGGGTGGGGGGCGGAAGGGCCTGCAGCCCCCAACCCAATGGAGAGCTTCCTCTTCCCTTTCTCATAGGAGTCAGAAGATGGATGAGGCTGACCGCTCCGAAGAGGAGCCCATGGAATTGGATGAGGGTGAGTCGGAGGCGTGGGAGGGGGGGAGGAGGCAGATGTTTTTTTTCTGAGTATTTGGGCACCTTCAGCAGGTTTGTGGTGTCACGCGCTGGGCCTGTGAAAAGGTCTGTAGACAGGACGTGTTTTCTATATGCCCAATGGGACGCCGGGGGTGCCTCGGATGAGAGGTCCTTTGGATTTCCCTATACAAAGTTCTTTAGAGGCTTAGAAAGTTCTTTATTGGTGCTTAAATCTTCAATCAAACAAATACTTCAAGGTTTTGTAACAACTGGTGGCTTTCTTAATCTTGGCCACTTTCTTCATGAACCGTTTCTTCACTATCAGGGAAATCCTTTTGACCCCTCCCTGGGCAATCTGTATTTAGGCTTTGCTGGCGTGGGGCCCCTACACCCGGTTCCAATTGGCGTTATGGGTGCCGCGGGAGGTCCTTACCAGGCCACAGTCTCTGTGTAGATTTCCAAGAGGAAAGAAGTCCTTTGTTTCCCAGCGAAGGCTGGCTGTCAAGCTGTGGGCCCAAATTCCCCCCGCAAAAGAAAGAGCGGTAAAAGGCGAAGCTTTCTACAGGTGGAACTGATTGATGTCCTGTACGAAAGGCTTCTCTGGTTGAACTGAAACTAGAGCTCCCCTTTCCCCTCTTTAACCCAGAAAAAGGGGCGGAACTAAAGAACTTAACGATGATTGATGGGTCATTGGCCCTATGATTGCAAACCAAGGGAAGCCACCTTATTGCAAAATGCATGCCCTAAAGGATTTCATGCAAACAAGCCAAGAAAGAAAAGGAAATGGGAACTCCTGGTACAGCCGTACAAGCACAAGGTTCATCCCTAGTTCAGCTGCAGTCAATCTTGCCCGCCGAAATCTTCGGCCCAGCTCACCGCCCACCTAGCGGATCAAAAACAGCAATTTCAGTCTGTGAATAGGAACCGCATTCAGCGGGGAGCTATTTGAGACATGGCGATAGAAGCAGGCGTGCCTGTTGCTTAGCCACGCCTCAGTCTGTGACCGCTCTCAGTGTGAGAGCAGCCCCTCTGTGTGCGAGGAAAGGCCTTAGTGGGAGTAGGCCTCACTGTGGGTCGTATCATCTGGATTCAGCAGGGAGGTATTTGAGGCATGGAGATAGAAGCAGGCATGCCTGTTGCTTAGCCACGCCTCAGTCTGAGAGCGGTCTCAGTGTGAGAGCAGCCCCTCTGTGTGGGAGGAAAGGCCTTAGTGGGAGTAGGCCTCACTGAGGGTCGTATCATCTGGATTCAGCGGGGAGGTATTTGAGGCATGGAGATAGAAGCAGGCGTGCCTGTTGCTTAGCCACGCCTCAGTCTGAGAGCGCTCTCAGTGTGAGAGTAGCCCCTCTGTGTGGGAGGAAAGGCCTTAGTGGGAGTAGGCCTCACTGTGGGTCGTATCATCCGTTTGGTAGTTTTCCGTCCTCAGCCTTTTCCAGGCTTGGATATTCTTAGGAGGGTGTCTTCAGGCCCCAGTCATACCCCAGTCATACAATGTCACTCAGTGCAGACTTCACTGATTTCTGATGCCGATTTTCCCCACAGGGCCTTTGGAGGAGGACATGGAGGTCGTAGAAGCTGGCTCCACGGATGCCTTTCAGCGATGGCGCTAGATTCCTTCGATTATCTATTGAATAGGGGGGGGGGGGCTAGGGAGGGAGGGAGGGATTTACATATATTTACATATTTATATTTATATTTATATTAATACAGAAACTCTGTTTATACTTTTGTAAATAAAAAATAATATATGTTATTTAAACCTGATTTAGTGTGACTTAATGGTTTTCTGGCCTCCTGATCAAACGTCGGACTGTCCAAAGTTGGCTTGACCAACTGGCCAAGGAATAATAATAATAATAATAATAATATACTGTATATTCGAATCAAGGAACATGAAAGGCACTGCAGACTACTTCAACCAGAGAAGTCAGCCATAGCAGAGCACCTGATGAACCAGCCTGGACACAGCATATTATTTGAGAACACAGAAATGCTGGACCACACCAACAACCACCATGTCAGGCTACACAGAGAAGCCATTGAAATCCACAAGCATGTGGACAATTTCAACAGAAAGGAAGAGATCATGAAAATGAACAAAATCTGGACACCAGTATTAAAAAACTCTAAAATTACAACAGCAGAATAGCAGAGAGGAAACAACCAGGCACATCTTAACACCTCTCAACAGGGGACTTTCCCAGGCTCAGGCAGGCCTTCAAATGCTAATGAAGGTGGTCAGTTGAAACATTCACACCTAGCCTCAGCAGAGAAGAGCTCCTTGCCCCACCCCACTCATTCCACAGATATATAAACCCATTGTCCTAATTCCAACAGACCTCACTACCTCTGAGGATGCTTGCCATAGATGCAGGCGAAACGTCAGGAGAAATGCCTCTAGAACATGGCCCTATAGCCCGAAAAAAAACCCACAAGAACCTAGTGATTCCAGCCATGAAAGACTTCGACAATACTTAATATTATTTTTATTATTCCTTGACCATTTGGTCAATAATAATAATAATAATAATAATAATAATAATGTTTATTTGTACCCTGGCTTGAAATGGTCATGGAGTCTTGGGGTTCAGAATGGTCTTTGATTCTAGGTGAACTATAAATCCCAGTAACTACAACTCCCAAATGTCAAGGTCTATATTCCCCAAACTCCACCGGTGTTCACATTTGGGCCTATTGAGGATCCGTGCCAAGTGTGGTCCAGATTCATCATTGTTTGAGTCCACAGATGACTCCCAACTCTACTATTTTCCTTCGACGAACCTGCACGATGTCTTTGATTCTCCAGGGAGGCCCTCTTCTCGCTCCCGCCTCCATCCCAGGGAGAGGGCCTTCTCCATGGTGGCCCCTCGGAAGCTCCGCCTATTTCCCCTTCGCTAGTGGGTGGGCACTGCTTTCCTTTTATGCCCCTTGGCTCAGAAATGGGGAGGAGTCTATGGAGGCCCCGCCCACAATGGGGAGGAGTCTATGGATTATATTCTATTTATATTAAAATGGTATTATATGGTACTATACCATTCTATTGTAATATTATTATTATATTGTATTATTATTCGTATTCTATTGTATCACAAAATTACGATCAATATTATATGTCCAGACAATATACATTATATTGTACTAGACCATTATATTGTAATATTAATAGTAATATTACTTGTAATATAAAATATATAATTATTATATTATTATATTTTATTATTCGTATTCTATTGTATCATAATGTTATGATCAATATTATATGTACAGACAATATATTGTATTAGACCATTATATTGTAATATTATTAGTAATATTACATGTAATATAAAATATATAATTATTATATTATTATATTGTATTATTCGTATTCTATTGTATCACAATGTAATGATCAATATTATATGTACAATCCATATATTCTATCGTACTAGAGCATTATATTGTAATATTATTAGTAATATTACATGTAATATGAAATATATAATTATTATATTGTATTATTATTCATATCACAATATTGTGATCGATATTGTATGTGCATACAATATATTGTACTATACCATTATATTGTGATATTACTTTTTTATTTTTCTTCTCTGTTTTTATTCTCTTTTTCTTCTTTGCTCAAGGATAAAGGAGATTCTTTCTCTGGTATATGATTAAATCTTTTCTCTCTGTTTATTTTCTTTTTCTCAAACGCTGAGGTGATTTTGGACCTCTTCAGGCTGCTGACCGCTGCCTTTTTCTTTCCCGTTCTCTCCTGCACTTTCTTCTGCGACGCTGAGGTGATTTTAGACCTCTTTGCATTTCTGACCGCTGCATTCCTGGCTCCTCTGGAACGCATAATCGGCTTTCTGGAGACTTTCTCGACAATCTTTTTGCTCACTGGATCTTTGGCTTCTCTGGCAACCATGACAGGCCCCTTGGTAACTTTCTGTACCACTCCTTTAGCCACGCCATCCAGCCCAGAGGCAGCTCCGCCATCTTTGTCTTTCTCATCCTCCTGAGCCACCTTCCTGGCTACTTTTGCGAGCCTTGTGGCTCTCCTGATGAGGGACAAATGGCCTGGAGTCCCTGGCTGAAATTCCTGGTGCCATTCCACAGCCTGTGCCACGACTTCTATGGCACTGTTTAAATCTCCTCTGCGCCTCAAACATGCCGCCATTGTCAAAACTAAGTCTGAGTCACTCCTCAGCACTTCTGTATCTTTTAAAATTATGTATGTTTCATGTACATGGCCTTGATCCCACTTTTGTATTGCCATATTCAACTTCTCATATTCACTCTTGAATTCAGCCATGTTTTCTTTCTTAGCCTCCTTTTGTTCTACCTCAGCTGTTTCCATAACTTCTTCCTTTTCTACTTTTGGCTGTGACTCTCTAACTGTCACTACAGCTGTCCCTTCAGCTTTGGTATCCGCCATATTGGCTGCTTCTGAGGTAATCTTCTTCTGTCGTCTGGCAGCCGTATTTCAATAACTTTTACCTCACAAATTATTCTCAAAGTAGTCTTAAGGCACTTGATCAGTTGTTAATCGTATCCCGTCGTCTGCCACCAATTTGCGAAGAAGCAAGGGAGCTCAGGGATAATTTATTGTTGCCTCCAATTTGAAAGGATCCAGTATTCAGGAGTATTCATCAAGTTTGCAGACGACACCAAATTGGGAGGGATAGCCAATACTCCAGAGGACAGGAGCAGAATTCAAAACGATCTTGACAGATTAGAGAGATGGGCCAAAACTAACAAAATGAAGTTCAACAGTGACAAATGCAAGATACTCCACTTTGGCAGAAAAAATGAAATGCAAAGATACAGAATGGGGGACAATGCCTGGCTCGAGAGCAGTACGTGTGAAAAAGATCTTGGAGTCCTCGTGGACAACAAGTTAAACATGAGCCAACAATGTGATGTGGCGGCAAAAAAAGCCAATGGGATTTTGGCCTGCATCAAGAGGAGCATAGTGTCTAGATCTAAGGAAGTAATGCTACCCCTCTATTCTGTTTTGGTTAGACCACACCTGGAATATTGTGTCCAGTTCTGGGCACCGCAATTCAAGAGGGATATTGACAAGCTGGAATGTGTCCAGAGGAGGGCGACTAAAATGATCAAGGGTCTGGAGAACAAGCCCTATGAGGAGTGGCTTAGGGAACTGGGCATGTTTAGCCTGAAGAAGAGAAGGCTGAGAGGAGATGATAGCCATGTATAAATATGTGAGAGGAAGCCACAGGGAGGAGGGAGCAAGCTTGTTTTCTGCTTCCTTGGAGACTAGGACGCGGAACAATGGCTTCAAACTACAAGAGAGGAGATTCCATCTGAACATGAGGAAGAACTTCCTGACTGTGAGAGCCGTTCAGCAGTGGAACTCTCTGCCCCGGAGTGTGGTGGAGGCTCCTTCTTTGGAAGCTTTTAAGCAGAGGCTGGATGGCCATCGTTCAGGGGTGATTTGAATGCAATATTCCTGCTTCTTGGCAGAATGGGGTTGGACTGGATGGCCCATGAGGTCTCTTCCAACTCTTTGATTGTATGATTCTATGACTTCTATGGCACTGTTTAAATCTCCTTTGCGCCTCAAACATGCCGCCATTGTCAAAACTAAGTCAGAGTCACTCCTCAGCACTTCTGTATCTTTTAAGGTTTCAATATTTTTTTATTGAGTTTTCATTAATTAGTGACATCGAAAGAGGGGGAACAATACGTAGATAGAAAAGCTTGGAAATATAGGATATTTGGGTTGCAGTGGGTCTTGGAGGGGTGGAACATAAGGAAGGTGAGGAAGGGGGTGTGTGGGGAGAGAAGAGTGGGGGAGGGATATTGGGTGGGAGGGCTAGAGAGGGGGGGATACTTGACACTTCCGTTTGGTCCACAGAGGGAATGCATATTCTGGCCCAACCTACCTATCCGAACGTATCTCGGCCTATCAGCCCACCAGGACCCTAAGATCTTCTGGGGAGGCCCTGCTCTCTATCCCGCCTGCTTCACAGGTGCGGCTGGCGGGGACGAGAGAAAGGGCCTTTTCTGTGGTGGCCCCTCGGCTTTGGAACGCCCTTCCCATGGAGGTAAGATCAGCCCCCTCGCTGGTGGGGGAGGGATATTGGGTGGGAGGGCTAGAGAGGGGGGGATACTTGACACTTCGGTTTGGTCCGCAGATGGAATGCATATTATTAAATACATTTATTCATTCTGGTTCCACATTTTTTGTTGTTTGTTTAGGTAATGATGATTATTATTGGTCTTTTATTTCTAGATATTCTTTAGGTATTCTTTACAGTGGCTCCAGTTGGTCTGTCTTTCCTTGTTTTGGTTCTCCATTAGGCTCGATAGTCTGTCCATATCTATACATTCAATCACCTTTTTCGTCCATTTCTTCTGTTTTCCACTTTTGGGCTATAAGCATCCTTGCTGCGGATGCAAGGTAGAAGAAGATTTTTCCCTCATTTTCCTTCAGAACGGGGACTGTCATGTTGAGGAGGTAGTATTCAGTTTTGATTTGGTTATTTCCAGTTTTGATTTGGTTATTTTTTGTGCGTGTTTATGGACCGTCAGCCAAAATGGTTGGACTCTCTTACATTTCCAGAACATATGATAGTAGCTCCCTGTCTCCTTCTTACACTTCCAACACAATTTGCTGTGATTTTTATTAATTCTAGATAGTATGGCTGGCGTTAAGTGCCATCTATAGGAGAGTGCCTTCCTTCCCAGCCTCAGCTGCAGGTCCCTCTGCCTCTCTTGCAGGCTCAGGGCTCTTCCAGGTAGGCCATCTATATATCAGGATCTGGTCCTAGGTTTTCTGCTAATCCCAGATGACCTGCCAGTGTGGACTCATGACTATGAGAGCTGTTCAGCAGTGGAACTCTCTGCCCCAGAGTGTGGTGGAGGCTCCTTCTTTGGAGGTTTTTAAACAGAGGCTGGGTGGCCATCTGTCAGGGGTGGTTTGAATGCAATTTTCCTGCTTCTTGGCAGAATGGGGTTGGACTGGATGGCACACGAGTTCTCTTCCAAATCTATCTAGATCTAGGGAAGTCATGCTACCCTTCTATTCCGCTTTGGTTAGACCACACCTGGAATATTGTGTCCAATTCTGGGCACCACAATTCAAGAGAGATATTGACAAGCTGGAATGTGTCCAGAGGAGGGCGACTCAAATGATCAAGGGTCTGGAGAACAAGACCTATGAAGAGCGGCTTAAAGAGCTGGGCATGTTTAGCCTGAAGAAGAGAAGGCTAAGAGGAGATATGATAGCCATGTATAAATATGTGAGAGGAAGCCACACTGAGGAGGGAGCAAGCTTGTTTTCTGCTGCCCTGTCCATCTCTGTGTACGAACCCACACAATCTCTTCGAACATCTGGAGAGGCCCTGCTCATGCTCCCACCACCATCACAAGGGCGATTGGTGGGGACGAGGGCCTTCTCAGTGGTGGCCCCTTGACTCTGGAACTCACTCCCCAAGGACATTAGGCATGCCCCAACTCTTGCAGTCTTTAGAAGGAGCCTGAAAACGTGGGTGTTTCAGTGTGCCTTTCCAGAATAAGGAAACTCCCGGCAATATGTCCCTTAGGACGCGGAACAATGGCTTCAAACTACAAGAGAGGAGATTCCATCTGAACATGAGGAAGAACTTCCTGACTGTGAGAGCCGTTCAGCAGTGGAACTCTCTGCCCCGGAGTGTGGTGGAGGCTCCTTCTTTGGAAGCTTTTAAACAGAGGCTGGATGGCCATCTGTCAGGGGTGATTTGAATGCAATATTCCTGCTTCTTGGCAGAATGGGGTTGGACTGGATGGCCCATGAGGTCTCTTCCAACTCTTTGATTCTATGATCTTATGACAATTTTCTATAATAGATGTGGCTTTAGTAAGTTTGGTTTTCTTTTTCCAGATTTGCTCCCATTCTCTGAGCCATATGGTCTTGCCTATGTCTCTCGCCCATTTGTTCATACTTTCTTTTATCAATTCCTTTTCGTTGTTCCATTCTAATAGGCTTCTATATAGTGTCGTTATCACTTTTTTTTCTTTTTTCATTATCTTATCCCAAGTGGTCTCAGTCTCGGAGAATCCTTTTTTGCAATCCTCCTTATAACGTTCTTTTGCTTGCAGATCGTGGAACCAACACAGTTCTTTGTCTATTTCTCGAAGTTCATCCATTGATTTGAAGCACCATTGGGTGTTGTCTCTTATTAGAAGTTGGTTATCATTGAGCCATTTTTCCCTCGGTAATTCCTTCTTATGGAAGGCCTCCGATGGTGACACCCATCTGGGCGTTTTAGAGTAGAAGTAACCTTTATACTTTTTCCATACTTTTAAGAGTATTAAAATTATGTATGTTTCATGTACATGGCCTTGATCCCACTTTTGTATTGCCATAGTCAACTTCTCATATTCACTCTTTTTTTTTCTTTCTTTTTTTCCTTTCTCTTTTTTTAAAAAATATGTTTATTTAGAATATAGTGCTCTAAGGAGAGCTGATAGGAGAGAGGTGTATTAGTGCAATAAGACAATACGAACGAACATACAAACGGACAAACAAACATACCACTGAATACAATACGACTACATGTCAATAACAACACTTACCAACACCAACAATTATTCCCCCAGTGAATTTTAAAATACTTCCAGGTTTTGCTGGTCCGGCACCGGGGAATAAACTATACTTTAATCCCCTTTTCTTTTCTGTTGCCTAAATTGGTATTAGTGTAATCGCCAGTTTCCTTTTGCTATACCTTCAAGTTTCCTTAATGCATAGTATTAATATTACCTCATTATATAGCCCTTTTATATATCCTAAAAAGCCCTCCCAATTGGTCCTAGGGGGTTTTGCTATGCTCTGTGACATTTTTTGGGTGAGGATGTCCATATTCATGATGTCCCATATTTTCAGTAACCATTGCTCTACAGTCGGTGTCTCCTTGGATTTCCATATTCTAGCTACCACTATTCTCGCCGCAGTGGTGAAGTAAAAAAAAAGTTTTTCTGAGTTCTTGTCCTTGATGGAGTCGATGATTCCCAGAAACATTACCTCCGGTTTAAGTTCTATTTTTTCCTTTAGTATGATCTCGGTTATTTTTTTAACTTCACGCCAGAAGGACTTTACCTTTTTACATTTCCACCACATGTGGATATAGTTACCCTTATGTTTTTCGCATCTCCAACAGACATCTCTAATTCTACCTCTGCTAAACTTAGATATTTTCTCGGGCGTGAGGTACCATCTATAAAAAGACTTAAACCAATTCTCTTTCATCTCCGCTGCGTAAGTATACTTTATTTTATTGCACCACACTTCCTCCCATTCTGTCATATGTATTGATCTTCCTACATCTCTTGACCATTGTATCATGACTCCTTTCACCTATTCCGTCTCCGTGGACCATATTAGCAATTGTTGGTATACTTTTTTACTTGCTTTCTTTTCTGATTTCATTATCTTGTCCCAGAATGTTTCTTGGGTTTGAAATCCTCTCTTCGCATCTATCTTGAAGTTTTCTGATATTTGGTGGTATTGAAACCAAGAAATGGATTGATCTAGTTGTTTGAGTTCTTCCTGGGATTTCAGCTTGATCTCATGTGCATTTATCTTTAATAACTGGGCATACGTTAGCCAGCGGTCTCTAGGTAATTCTCTCAAGTGGAGTGCTTCGTTAGGTGCAAACCAAAGGGGGGTCTTGCTATACAGCCTGTCTTTGTATCTGTTCCATGTTTGCAGGATGGCAGCTCTGGTTGGGTGATTCTTAAACTGTTTTTCTTTCTCCGCCTTCCACAAGTATCCGTGCCAGCCTTGTGACAGATCAAATCCATCTAAGCTCAGTATTTTCCTTTTGCTCAGCGTCATCCAATCTCTCGCCCATCGCAGGACTGCTGCCTCGTAGTAGAGTTGCATGTCGGGAAGGGCTAAGCCCCCTCTTTTCTTGTCATCGGTCAGATAAATCATAACTGATCAGATCAGTTATGATTTATTCTCTGTTTTTTACCCCTCCAAATAAATTTAGAGATCTCTTTTTGCCATTTACCAATTAATGTTTTAGATTTTAGGACGGGTAGCATCTGGAATAAGAATAAGACGTCCGAAAGGATGTTCATTTTAACGGAGGAGATCCTGCCTAACAGAGAGAGGTTTAAGCAGTTCCATGAGTTCATTTTCCTCTTTATTTCTTTCCATTTCTTTTCGTAGTTGTTCTTGATCAAGTGTGCGTTATTCTCTGCTATGGTTATCCCTAGATATTTAACTTCCTTTACTATTTTGATTCCGGATGTTTCCTGTAGTTTTATTTTCTCTTCATTCTTTATATTTTTGGTGATTATTTTTGTCTTGTTTTTGTTTATTCTAAATCCCGAGACTTCTCCAAAATTTCCTATTTCTGATAGCCACATGTTTATGTTCTCTAGTGGGTCTTCCACAAAGCAAACCAGGTCATCTGCGAAAGCTCTAGTTTTATAGATGTGATTCTTGACCTTAAGCCCTTTCAATTCCTTGTTTGTGAATATTTTCTGCAGAAGAACTTCCAATGCTAGAATGAAGAGTATTGGGGAAAGGGGACACCCCTGCCTGGTCCCTTTCTGGATTACTATGTGTTCTGATTGCTGGCCATTAATTGTTATTGTTGCCAGTTGGTGGGTATAGATAGCTCTGATTGCATTTAGATATTGATGACCTATATCCATTTCTCTTAGTAGATCTATTGTGAAGTTCCAGTTGACATTGTCTTCTCATATTCACTCTTGAATTCAGCCATGCTTTCTTTCTTAGCCTCCTTTTGTTCTACCTCAGCTGTTTCCATAACTTCTTCCTTTTCTACTTTTGGCTGTGACTCTCTAACTGTCACTACAGCTGTCCCTTCAGCTTCAACTCTTTGATTCTATGATTCTATGAATCATAGAATCAAAGCTCCCTGCTTGAGTGGTGATGGCACGATCATCAGCATAGATGAAACTCTCTGTGGCCTCCAGTTTGCAGATGGAAGCCCCGCCCACGATGGGGAGGAGTCTAGCGAGGCCCCGCCTCCTTTTAAATCCCCCGCTGTTCGGCTTTCCTTGGTGTCCCGCCTCCAATTGCCATATGGAAACCCTGCCTTGTCCATGCTTGCCCGCTAGATGGCGCTGCGAAGCTCAGAAGGCCAGTGGAGTTCTCTCTGCTCTTCCGGCGCTCTGCTTCCGGTCTGTGCTTCCTTCCTGTCTTCCTTGGGCAATGGCGGCGGTTCGGGGCCTCCGCGTCTCCCTCAAAGGGCCGGCCTCGTCGGAGCCGGAGCCCATGGAAGTGGAGGAGGGCGAGCTGCTCTTGCCGCCGCCCAAGGAGAGGGAGGAGGAGGAGGAGCCCGAGGAAGAAGAAGAAGAAGAAGGCGAGGAGGAGGAAGAAGAGGAGGAAGAGCAGAAGCCTCTTCCTCCGCCGCCATTGGAAGAGGAAGAGGAGGAGGAAGGCGGAGGAGGAGAGGCCTCGGGGAGCCTGCGGAGGGCGCTGCCGGTAAAAGAGGCCTCTGGGCGTGTGCAGAGTGTGCCTAGAAGGAGCCAGAGCCGGGCGGGCATCTGTCGGGAGGGCTTTGATTGTGTTATACGCTGGGGTCCGATGGGATGGCCTTCCTGGGTCCCTCACGACTCTAGGATTATAGTATTATTATTCATAATGACAACAACAACAAAATAATAATAGGGCAGGAGTTGGGTTGGAAGGTCTGGAGGCATCTCTTCAAACTCTAGGATTGTATGAATAGGAACTCGATGGCCATCTGCAGGGAAGGTTTTGATCTCACTGTAGGATTTTATAATACACTTCTTTCTCTCGTGTGTGTGTGTGTGTGTATATATATATATATAATATATATGTGAACAACACACACACACACACACACACACACATATATATATATATGTCTCACTAGTCACAATAATATAATAGAGTATCTCTTGTAGGATTCCAGGATTGTATAAACAGAGACTGAATGGCCATCTGTCAGGAAGGTTTTGATCCCACTTCAGTATTTGACGCCGGCCCATAATGACAACAAAATAATAATAGGGCAGGAGTTGGATTGCAAGGTCTGGAGGCATCTCTTCCCACTCTAGGATTGTAGGAACAGAGGCTGGATGGCCATCTGTCGGGAAGGTTTTGATCTCGCTGTACGATTTTATAATACACTTCTCTCTCACACATATATATGTATATCGCTAGTCACAACAACAGAATAATAGAGCTTCTCTTGTAGGATTCTAGGATTGTATAAACAGAGGCTGGATGGCCATCTGTCGGGAAGGTTTTGATCCCACTCTAGGATTTTATAATACACTTCTCTCTCATATATATATGCCACTAGTCACAACAACAAAATAATAGAGCATCTCTTCTAGGATTGTATGAACAGAGTCTGAATGGCCATCTGTCGGGAAGGTTTTAATCTTGCTCAGGGATTTTATAATACACTTCTATCTATCTATCTATCTATCTATCATTAGTCACAACAATAAAATAATAGAGCATCTCTTCTAGGATTTTAGGGTTGTATGAACAGCCTGGATGGCCATCTGTCGGGAAGGTTTTGATCTCGCTCTAGGATTTTATAATACACTTCTTTCTCTCATATATATATATCACTAGTCACAACAACAAAATAATAGAGCATCTCTTCTAGGATTGTATGAACAGAGTCTGAATGGCCATCTGTCGGGAAGGTTTTAATTCCTATTTAGGATTTTATAATACACTTCTCTCTAGTCACAACAAAATAATAATATGGCAAGAGTTGGATTGGATGGTCTTGAGGTATCTCTTCCTTCTCTAGGATTGTATGAATAGAGGCTGGATGGCCATCTGTCAGGAAGGTTTTGATCCCACTCCAGGATTTCATAATACACTTCTCTCTAGTCACAACAAAATAATATAGGGCAAGAGTTGGATTGGAAGGTCTTGAGGCATCTCTTCCCGCTCTAGGATTGTATAAATATGAACTAGATGCCCATCTGCAGGGAAGGTTTTGATCTCGCTGTAGGATTTTATAATACCCTTCTCTCTCTCTCTCTCTCTCTCTCACACACACACACATATATATCACTAGTCACAACAACAAAATAATAGAGCATCTGTCCCACTCTAGGATTTTATAATACACTTCTCTCTAGTCACAACAAAATAATAATATGGCAAGAGTTGGATTGGAAGGTCTTGAGGCATCTCTTCCCACTCTAGCATTCTAGGATTTATATGAAGAGAGGCTGGAAGGCCATCTGTCGGGAAGGTTTTGATCTGGCTCTAGGGTTTTATAATACATGTCTCTCTGGTCACAACAAAATAATAATAATAGGGCAGGAGTTAGATTGGAAGGTCTTGAGGCATCTCTTCAAACTCTAGGATTGTATGAATAGGAACTAGATGGCCATCTGCTGGGAAGGTTTTAATCTTGCTCTGGGATTTTATAATACACTCCCCCCCCCTCTCTCTATATATATATATCATTAGTCACAACAATAAAATAATAGAGCATCTCTTCTAGGATTTTAGGGTTGTATGAACAGCCTGGGTGGCCATCTGTCGGGAAGGTTTTGATCCCACTCTAGGATTTTATGATACACTTATCTCTCGATATATATACACTAGTCACAACGACAAAATAATAAAAATAGGGCAGGAGTTGCATTGGAAGGTCTTGAGGCATCTCTTCCCGTTCTAGGATTGTATGAATAGAGTGGATGGCCATCTGTCGGGAAGGTTTTGATCCCACTCTAGGATTTTATGATACACTTATCTCTCGATATATATACACTAGTCACAACGACAAAATAATAAAAATAGGGCAGGAGTTGCATTGGAAGGTCTTGAGGCATCTCTTCCCGTTCTAGGATTGTATGAATAGAGTGGATGGCCATCTGTCGGGAAGGTTTTGATCTCGCTCTAGGATTTTATAATACACTTCTCTCTCATATATATATATATATAGATATATAGATATATATATAGATATACACATACATACACCTATAGAGAGAGAGAGAGAGAGAGAGCTCCTGGTGGTGCAGCAGGTTAAACCGCTGAGCTGCTAAACTTGCTGATCGAAAGGCCACAGTTTTGAATCTGGGGAGCTGGGTGAGCTCTCGCTGTCAGCCCCAGCTACTGCCAACCTAGCAGTTCGAAAGCATGCAGATGTGAGTAGATGAATAGGTACTGCTCCGGCGTGAAGGTAATGGCACACCATGCAGTCACATGACCTTGGAGGTGACTATGGACAACACCGGTGCTTCAGCTTAGAAATGGAGATGGGCACCAGCGTCAGACACAACTAGACTTAATGACGGGGGAAAACCTTTACCGGGAGGGTTTGGATGTTTGCACTTGGTTATAGGGTTGCACTTGGTGGCCCTTGGAGTCCCTAGGATGCTATAATTCACTGCTCAGATAGATAGAGAGATAATATCTATCATATCTATTGTGCACCGTCTTTGGCTGGATGGCCATCCATCGGGAGGAATTACATGATGTCTTCCTTTATGGTAGATGGGCTTGGACTGGATGATGATTCTATGATATGTGTGTGTGTGTGTTATACCTATTCCTCTCTATCTTTGGCTGAATGGCCATCTGCTGGGAGGGTTCGGATGGTGCTTTCAGTGACAGAATAGGATTGGGTGGCCTTTCTTCTCTTCCAGGACACCAGCCGGAGATATGAAAACAAAGCTGGGAGCTTCATCACCGGGATAGACGTCACATCCAAGGTTATTGTTATTATTATTATTATTATTATTATTATTGGTATTACCGATATACATCTACGTGCCTTTGTTTATCCCTTGGTTGCTTTGTTTCCTTTGCCTTTTCCCCTTAGGAAGCCATTGAGAAGAAGGAGCAGAGAGCCAAGCGCTTCCACTTCCGCGCAGAAGTGAACCTGGCCCAAAGGAACGTGGCGCTGGACCGGGACACCATGAAGAAAGGTCGGCCTGACGTTCACATAGATTGCATTACATAGATTTTGTTTCTTTATTTATATTATTATGATTAAAAATACATTAAATCAAATATTATATTACATTATGCTTTTATTCTTATTTATATTATTATATTTATTATATTTAATATTATTATATCTATTATAATATTTATTATTATATTACTAGCGGTTCTCTGCCACGTGCTGCTGTGGCCCAGTCTGTGTATATGTCTTTTGTGTGTGTATATATTTGTGTATATGTGTGGTTGTGCATATCTATTTATAGGTATATATATATGTGTGTGTGTGTGTATATATTTGTGTATTCATGTGTTTATATCTGTTATGCTTATTGTGTATATGTGTGTGCATGTGTATATGTATATATGTATGTGTTCATGCGTATATGTATGTGTGTATATATGTGTATGTGTATGTGTGTGCATGTGTATCTATGTGTCCATGTATATGTATGTGTGTACATATGTATATTTGTGTGTGCTTGTGCATATATATATGCGTGTGTGTATGAATGTATGTATGTGTATATGTATATATGTATGTGTGCATGTGTATATGTGTGTATATATGTATATTTGTGTGTGCATGTCTATATGTATCTATGTGTCCATGTATATGTATGTGTGTGTACATATGTATATTTGTGTGTGCTTGTGCATATATATACGTGTGTGTGTATGTGTATATGTCTATGAATGTATGTATATAAGTATACATAGTGTATTTTTGGGGTTTTTAAGTCTGTTCCGCTGGGGGGGGGGGGGTTAGGGGTGGTGGACACTTGTTGGACTGTTATGTGTATTGTGTCAAAATTTCATATCAATTCAACCAGTGATTTCTGAGTTATGTTAATCTCACAAACGGACATTACATTTTTATTTATATAGATGATTTTATTATGAGATTTATTATTATATTTTAATAATTATTATATTTAATATTTTTTACTATCTTGGGTCCCCGGCCTTGCCTCAGTTATTTGAAAAACTCCATTTTTAATTGTATCAGATGCATAATGCTGTGAGTGAACTACAACTCCCATCATGCGAGGTTCACCCTTTGAAACTCCATCAGTACTTAAAGTTCCTTATGTTGGGCGAGTTTGCTCTGGATGCATCATGGGTGGGGTCCCTTTTCCTCTGCAGCCATCCCCAAGCTGCGCCTGGACACGCTCTATGTTTTTGGTGTGGACGAGATGAGCACCCAGGACATCTTTGGCTACTTCAAGGAGTACCCGCCGGCCCACATCGAGTGGCTGGATGACACCTCGTGTATGTATTAATAGAAAAACGGGGGTGTTTGGGGGGGGGGGGGCATGTCTGCGCTCGGCCAACAGGGGCATGGCCTTTCTTGCAGGCAACGTGGTCTGGCTGGACGAAGTGACCGCCACCCGGGCCTTGATCAACATGAGCTCCATGCCGGAAGAGGAGGAGGACGATGAGGAGAAGGCGAAGTCCCAAGAGAGCGGCCGGAGGGGCAGGAAAGGTAGCCCCTTATGGCCTGGAAGATAGAATTACTATTATTATCTATGTATTATTATTGTTATTATTATTACTATTTTTATTAGACTCCTAGAGTTGGAAGAAACCCCAAGTCACCATCCAGTCCATATAATAGTTACATCATCATCATCATTATTATTATTATTAGACTCCTAGAGTTGGAAGAAACCCCAGGTCACCATCCAGTCCATAGAATAGAATTTCTATTATATTATTATCTATGTATTATTATTTATTATTATTACTATTATTAGACTCCTATAGTTGGAAGAAACCCCAAATGGCCATTCCATCCCTATAATAGAATTACTATTATATTATTATCTAATTATTATTATTATTATTATTATTATTACTATTATTAGACTCCTATAGTTGGAAGAAACCCCAAATGGCCATTCCGTCCCTATAATAGAATTACTATTATATTATTATCTATTTATTATTATTATTATTATTATTATTATTATTATTATTACTATAATTAGACTCCTAGTTGGAAGACACCCCAAGTAGCTATCCAGTCCATATAATAGAATTATTATTATTATTATTATTATTATTATTATTATTATTATCATGACTATTATTTGACTCCTAGAGTTGGAAGAAACCCCAGGTCACCATCCAGTCCATAGAATAGAATTACTATTATATTATTATCTATGTATTATTATTATTATTATTAATAATATTACTACTACTACTACTACTATAATTAGACTCCTAGAGTTGGAAGACACCCCAAGTACCTATCCAGTCCATATAATAGATTACTATTATTATTATTATTATTACTACTACTACTACTACTACTACTACTATAATTGGACTCCTAGAGTTGGAAGACACCCCAAGTACCTATCCAGTCCATATAATAGAATTATTATAATATTATTATTATTAATAATAATAATAATAATTAGTAGTAGTAGTACTATTATTAGACACCTACAGTTGGAAGAAACCCCAAGTAGTCATCCAGTCCATATAATAGAATTACTATTATATTATTATCTATGTATTATTATTATTATTACTACTACTACTACTATTATTAGACTCCAAGAGTTGGAAGAAACCCCGTGGCCATCCTGTCCCTATAATAGAATTACTATTATATTATTATCTATGGATGTTGATGATGATGATTATTATTAGAGTTAGAAGGGACCCCCAAAGGCTATCCAGTCCAACCTCAATGTGCCAGGCAGGAAGATAACATCGCTTTATGTATAGCTGCTGCTGCTGTTGTTGATGATATCATCTCTCTATGTGTTGTTGTTGATATTATTATTATTATTATTATTATTATTATTATATATACGTGTGTATATATGTGTGTGTATATGTATATTATTCTACTACTACTACTATTGGACTTTGGAAGGGACACCAAAGCATCATCCAGTCCATACAATAGAATTACTATTATATTAATAGCTATGTATTCTTATTATTATTATTGGTCCAAGAGTTGGAAGGGACCCCCAAAGACTATCCAGTCCAACCACATTCTTCCAGATAATATTGTCTGTCTGTCTGTCTGTCTGTCTGTCTGTCTGTCTATCTATCTATCTAATCTATTTATTATTATTATTATTATTATTATTATTATTATTATTATTCTCCTAGAGTTGGAAGGTACCCCCAAAGTTCAACCAGTCCAACCACATTCTGCCAGATAATATTATCTATCTGTCTGTTTATCTTTATTGTTGTTGTTATTATTATTATAATTACTATTATTATTACTATGTATTAGACTCCTAGAGTTGGAAGGGATTTCCAAAAGCTATCCAGTCCATTTAAAAGAATATTATATTATTGTCTATTTATTATTATTATTATTATTATTATTATTATTATTATTGGACTCCTAGAGTTGGAAGATACCCCAAGTCGCTATCAGGTCCATATAATATAATTACTATTATATTATTATCTTCTTCTTCTTATTATTATTAAAAGTTTTGTTCTTCGTTGCAGAGAAAGCGGAGGGGAGCTCGGAGGACGAAGCGGAGGAGGGCGAGGTGGAGGACGACCACCACAGCCAGGCCGAAGAGGTCGGTGGGAGAGGCCTTTCAATTCATATTATTTTAATTGCTCAGTTGCAGAGGGAGTATGGTTCTGTTCTTTGTAGTTTCCTTTTACTCTATCTATCGATCTATCTACTTTATTGATTAGGAATTTCTCCCTCTGTCTGCAGCTGGACACTCTCTCCCAAGCAGAAGAGGACTCCCTCTTGCGCAACGACCTCCGGCCGGCGGTCAAACTGGCCAAAGGCAACAAGCTCTTCATGCGCTTTGCCACCCGAGGTGAGAAGCGGGCTGGATGGTCATCTGCCAGGGCTGCTTTGAGGGTGCATTTCCTACATGAAGGCGGGGGTGGACGGGGGTGGACTGGGTGACCAATTGGGGTCCCTTCCAATTCTAGGAGTCTAATAATAACAACAATAATAATAATAATGTGATTTTATGATACAAAATCCAGCATATAGATCTCGTTTGCTGTGACATACTGTGTTTTTGTGTCAGTAAAATAATAATAATAATAATAATAATAATAATAATAATAATATAGGTTTAATAATATTCTCTTCCTGCCAGGCAGAAAGGAGTTGGACTGGATGGACTTTGAGGGTCCCTTCCAACTCTAAGAGTCCCCTAGTAGTAGTAGTAGCAGTAGTAGTAGTAGTAATAATAATACATACATACATACATGCATACATAATATAATCTTCCTGCCTGCAGAATGGGGTCATACTGAATGGGTTTTTGAGGTCCCTTCCAGCTCCAGGAGTCCAATAAAATAATAATAATAATAATAATAATAATAATAATAATAATAATAATAATATGGGTTTAATAGTATTCTCTTCCTGCCAGGCGGAAAGGACTTGGTCTGGATGGCCTTTGAGGATCCCTTCCAACTCTAAGAGTCTCCTAGTAGTAGTAGTAGTAGTAGTAATAATAATAATAATAATAATAATAATAATAATAATAATATATAGATAATATTATACTGAATGTTCTTTTGGGGTCTCTTCCAACTCCAGGAGTCCAATAAAATTATTATTATTATTATTATTATTATTATTATTAATAATAATAATGGTTTAATAGTATTCTCTTCCTGCCATGCAGAAAAGACTTGGCCTGGATGGGCTTTGAGGGTCCCTTCCAACTCTTAAGAGTCTCCTAGTAGTAGTAGTAGTAGTAGTAGTAGTAGTAATAATAATACATAGATAATATTATCTTCCTGTCTGCAGAAAGGGATCATACTGAATGGTCTTTTGGGGTCCCTTCCAATTCCAAGAGTCCAATAAAATACTACTACTACTACTACTACTAATAATAATAATAATAATAATAATATAGGTTTAATAGTATTCTCTTCCTGCCAGGCGGAAAGGACTTGGTCTAGATGGCCTTTGAGGGTCCCTTCCAACTCTTAAGTGTCTCCTAGTAGTAGTAGTAGTAGTAATAATAATACATAGATAATATTATTTTCCTGTCTGCAGAATGGGATCATACTGAATGGTCTTTGGGGGTCTCTTCCAACTCCAGGAGTCCAATAAAATAAAATAATAATAATATGATGATGATGTAATTCTATTATATGGACTGGATATGTGATGGTCACTCATTGGCCTAATAGGTGTATTGTGTCCAAATCTGGTGTCAATTCGTTCAGTGGTTTTTGCATTATGTTAATCTAACAAATGA
This sequence comes from Anolis sagrei, assembly GCF_037176765.1. NCBI lineage: Eukaryota > Metazoa > Chordata > Lepidosauria > Squamata > Anolidae > Anolis > Anolis sagrei. The sequence goes on from NC_090031.1 coordinate 29,870,316, forward strand.
ACACATACATATATAATATAATATAATATAATATAATATAATAATAGATAATTATTATTACTATTATTATTATTCATTCGATACATGCACCTCATTGTCACTCCTATCATCCAGATTACCCTGATAATTAGACACAATCACAGGCTGACATACAATAAATGCATAATAATATAATCCTCCTGCTTGGCAGAAGGGGGCTGGACTGCATGGCCTTTAGGGGTCCCTTCTGACTTTGCTTTCCCTCCACAGATGACAAGAAGGAGCTGGGGGCGGCCCGGAGGAGCCAGTATTACATGAAGTACGGCAACCCCAATTATGGGGGTATGAAAGGCATCCTCAGCAACTCCTGGTGAGCGCTTCCATGCCCTGGAATGGGATTGAGCTAAGAATTACATCCATGGTTGGCTTTGGGGATTTTGAGAATGGGATCAATATATAATAATAATAATAATAATAATAATAATAATAATAATATAATGCATCATTGGTGAGGAATCACAGTGTTCTCTAAATATGGGTGGACTACAAATCCCATCACCTTGTGTTCTCCTCTGCAGGAAGCGGCGCTACCACTCGCGCCGCCTGCACCGAGACGTGGTCAAGAAGCGAGCGCTGCTGGGGGATGAAGACGTGGGCCGGACGCCGCCTTACAAGCACCATCGCTCCGGTAATAATTGGCCTTTGGTCATCCCAATGGGGCCTTCAGTTGGCCGAAGCCCTTTATCCCTGACCTTTTCCCTTCCCACAAGGCTTGGTCAACGTTCCCGAAGAGGAGGAGGAAGAGGAGGAAGACGAGCAGGACATGGAGGAGGAGGAAGGAGGGGGCGGGGGCCGCGTGGTGGTGGAGTACCGGGACGAGCTGCAGGCGTTCCGGCGAGCGCGGGAGCGGAGCGGTGTCCCCCGACGGCCCTCGGCCACCATTGCCACCGCGTCCTCTTCATCCTCCTCTTCTTCCGGCTCCGACTCGGACGAGATGGACTACGACCTGGAGCTGAAGATGATCTCCACGCCCTCCCCCAAGAAGAGCCTCAAGATGACCATGTACGCCGACGAGGTCGAGTCCCAGCTCAAGAGCATACGGTTAGTTGTCTTACTATATTATTATTATTATTATTATTATTATTATTATTATTATTATATCATCGATACTAGTATTACTATTATTCTTCTTCTTCTTATTATTATTATTATGACAAGGTCGAGTCTCAGCTCAAGAGCATGTGGTTAGTCATCTTGCTATATTATTATTATTATTATTATTATTATTATTATTATGACAAGTTCGAGTCTCAGCTCAAGAACATGTGGTTAGTCATCTTGCTATATTATTATTATTATTATTATTATTATTATTATTATTATTATGACAAGGTCGAGTCTCAGCTCAAGAACATGTGGTTAGTCATCTTGCTATATTATTATTATTATTATTATTATTATTATTATTATGACAAGGTCGAGTCTCAGCTCAAGAGCATGTGGTTAGTCATCTTGCTATATTATTATTATTATTATTATTATTATGACAAGTTCGAGTCTCAGCTCAAGAGCATGTGGTTAGTCATCTTGCTATATTATTATTATTATTATTATTATTATTATTATTATGACAAGGTCGAGTCTCAGCTCAAGAGCATGTGGTTAGTCATCTTACTATATTATTATTATTATTATTATTATTACATTATTATTATTATTATTATTATTATTGGAAGATTTATCATTATTATTATTATTATGACAAGGTTGAGTCCCAGCTCAAGAGCATGTGGTTAGTCGTCTTTCATTATTATTATTATTATTATTGGAAGGTGTATCATTACCATTATTAGTAATACTATTATTATTATGACAAGGTGGAGTCCTAGCTCAAGGGCATACTGTTAGTTGTCTTACTATATTATTATTATTATTATTATTATTAATTACATCATTATTGATACTAGTATTATTATTATGACAAGGTGGAGTCCCAGCTCAAGAGCATGTGGTTAGTCATCTTACTATATTATTATTATTATTATTATTATTATTATTATTATTATGACAAGATGGAGTCCCAGCTCAAGAGCATGTGGTTAGTCATCTTACTATATTATTATTATTATTACTATTATTATTACATTATTATTATTATTATTATTATTATTGGAAGATTTATCATTATTAGTATTACTGTTATTATTATGACATGGAGTCCCAGCTGAAGGGCATACTGTTAGTCATCTTACTATATTATTATTATTATTATTATTATTAATTATATCATTATCGATATTATTATTGATATTATTATTATTATTATGACAAGATGGAGTCCCAGCTCAAGAGCATGTGATTAGTCATCTTACTATGTTATTATACTATAATTATTATAATTATTATTATTACGTTATTATTATAGGAAGATTTATAATTATCATTAGTATTACTATTATTGAAGTACTTTGGCCACATCATGAGGAGACAGGAAAGCCTAGAGAAGACAATGATGCTGGGGAAAGTGGAAGGAAAAAGGAAGAGGGGCCGACCAAGGGCAAGATGGATGGATGGCATCCTTGAAGTGACTGGACTGACCTTGAGGGAGCTGGGGGTGGTAACGGCCGACAGGGAGCTCTGGCGTAGGCTGGTCCATGAGGTCACTAAGAGTCGGAGATGACTGAACGAATGAACAACAATTACTATTATTATTAATATCACAAGGTTGAGCATAGTGAAGTATTAATAAAATTAATGTATTATTATTATTATTATTATTATTATTATTATTATTATTATTATTAGGTAGTGTCCCAGCTCAAAAGCATCAGGAGGAGGCACAGGAAGATATTATTATTATTAATATCTGGGCTTCTTCTCCTTCCCGCCATAGGAACTCCATGAGGGCGGACAGCATGTCTTCCGGCAACATCAAAACCCGGATCGGGAACAAAGGGCCTCCGGAGAAGAAAGTGACGGATGTGCGGCTGCTGCTGGAGGAGAAGCGGCAGGGTGGGGCGGGGTTACGCCTCCCACTGGCCCCGCCCACCAGCGCCCCCAAGTCAGGTGAGAGGGGCCTCTTCTGGGGATGACGACAATGGTAAATAGGTAAATAGATTGAGAGATATAGACAGACATATAGATACAGATATAGGTACATAGATAGATAGATAGATAGATAGATAGATAGATAGATAGATAGATAGATAGATGAGTGGACGGACTGATAGATAGACGGACAGACAGATAGACGGACTGGAAGGATGAGATAGATAGATAGATAGATATAGATAGATATAATGGTAAATAGATTGCTACAGATAGGGAAAGAGAAATATTGATTGATATATAGATATAGGTAAATTGATTGATAGATAGAGATAGAGATATAGATACAGATATAGGTAAATACATATATAGACATATAGATATAGTTAAATAGATATATAGAGATATAGAGATAGGTAACTAGATAGATATATAGAGATATAGGTAAATAGATATATAGAGATGTAGATATAGGTAAATAGATATATAGAGATATAGGTGAATAAATATATATAGATATGTGTGTGTGTGTGTATATATATATAGGTAAATAGATATATAGACATAGATATATAGGTAAATAGACATATAGGTAAATAGATATATAGTTATGTAGAGAGAGGTGAATAGATTGATAAATAAAAAGAGATAAATAGAGATATGATAGAGATATAGGTAAATATAGATATATAGGTAAATAGATATATAGAGATATAGATATAGGTAAATAGATATATAGACATATAGATATAGATAAATGGATATATAGAGATATAGATATAGGTAAATATATAGACAGATATGGGTAAATTGATATATAGATATAGGTAAATAGATATATATATAGAGAGAGATATAGGTAAATAGATATATAGAGATATAGATATAGGTATGTATATATGTAGGTAAATATAAAGACATAGATATATAGGTAAATAGACATATAGGTAAATAGATTTATAGATATGTAGAGAGAGGTAAATAGATTGATAAATAAAAAGAGATAAATAGAGATATGATAGAGATATAGGTAAATATATAGATATATAGGTAAATAGATATATAGAGATATAGATATAGGTAAATAGATATATAGACATATAGATATAGATAAATGGATATATAGAGATATAGATATAGATAAATGGATATATAGTGATATAGATATAGGTAAATATATAGACAGATATGGGTAAATAGATATATAGATATAGGTAAATAAATAGATATATATATAGAGAGATATAGGTAAATAGATATATAGAGATATAGATATAGGTATGTATATATATAGGTAAATATAAAGACATAGATATATAGGTAAATAGACATATAGGTAAATAGATTTATAGATATGTAGAGAAAGGTAAATAGATTGATAAATAAAGATAAATTGCGATATGATAGAGATATAGGTAAATATATTGATAGATATAGATAGCGAGCGAGAGATAGAGGTATATAGAGTGATATACAGGTAGATTGATAGATAACAATATAGATACAGACAAAGAGGGGTAATAGACTAAGATACATAGGCAGAGAGAAAGAAATATTGATAGATAGAGATAGAAAGAAATAGACTGACTGAGAGGTAATTTCTTCAGTTCTCAGGCTCACTAGATAAGCAATTTGAAACACAATTCTATTAGAATGGCAGGCACATGTGCTTTAATGTATGCTTTTTGCCCTCCAGATGTGCGCCAGCGGCTGGGCAAGCGGCCGCATTCCCCGGAAACCCCCCCGCTGCCCACCACGCCGCCCCTCCTCCTCCGTGAGCCGCTCTCAGACGTCCACAGCCGGCTGGGCATCGTGAAGCAAGACCCCCAGGACAGGGAGAGGGACCGGGAGAGGGGGGAGAAGAAGAAGAAGAAGGCCGGTCAGTGCAGCCATTATTACTATTATCACCATTCATATTATTAGATGCCTAGGGTCAGAAGGGGCCTCCGAAGGCCATCCAGTCGAACCCCATCCTGCCAGGCACAAAGATAATATTATTATTATTACTACTACTACTACTACTACTATTACTATTAGACTCCTAGAGTTGGAAGGAACCCCCAAAGGCCATCCAATCTATATAAAAGTATCCAATCTATATAAAAGTATTATTATTATTATTATTGTTGTTGTTGTTATTATTATTATTATTGCTGCTCCTGCTGCTACTACTATTATTAGACTTCTAGAGTTGGAAGAAACCCCAAGTGGCCATCCAGTCCCTATAATAGAATTACTATATTATTATTATTATTATTATTATTATTATTATTATTATTGGACTCCTAGAGTTGGAAAGGACCCCTAAAGGCCATCCATTCTCACCCCCTTCCAGGTAGGGAGATAATATTATCTATCTATCTATCTGTTGTTGTTGTTGTTGTTGTTGTTGTTAGACTCCTAGTGTTGGAAGGAACCCTAAGGGCCATCCATTCTGACCCTATTCCAGACAGGGAGATAATATTATCTTCTATTATTATTATTATTATTATTATTACTATTACTACTACTGCTTGACTCCTAGAGTTGGAAGGGATCCCAAGGGCCATTCAGTCCATATAATAGAATTACTATTACATAATTATATTGTTGTTATTATTATTGTTATTATTATTGGACTCCTAGAGTTGAAAGGGATCCCTAAAGGCCATCCATTCTAACCCCTTTCTAGGTAGGCAGATAATATCTATCTATCTATTATTATTATTATTATTATTATTACAGTTAGACTCCCAAGGGCCATCCAGTCTATATAATAGCATTACTTATTATTATTATTATTATTATTATTATTATTATTATTACTGTTAGATTCCTAGTGTTGGAAGGGACCTCCAAAGGCCATCCATTCTGTCCACATTCCAGACAGGGAGATAATATTATCTATTATTATTATTATTATTATCATTATTATTATTATTATTATTACTGTTAGACTCCTAGTGTTGGAAGGGACCTCCAAAGGCCATCCATTCTGACCCCATTCCAGACAGGGAATTATTATTATTATTATTATTATTATTATTATTATTATTATTACTGTTTGACTCCTAGAGTTGGAAGGGACCCCCAAAGGCCATCCATTATCCATGACTATCACCTTTGGTTCTCCTCCCTCGGCACAGGTGCGCTGTGGGCGAGGCTGGGCTCCGCCCCGAAGGCCCCGGAGAAGAAGAAGGCCCCGCTGCCCTTGGAGCAGCACGAGAAGAAGGTCCCCCCGCCCTCCTCATCCTCATCGGCCTGCTTGGCTTCCCCGGAGGAAGAAGACTCGGCGCTGCAGCGGGCCTGGGGGGCCCTGATCCAGGGGAAGGCACACTCGCGGCAGCAGCAACAACAACAGCAGCAGCAGCAGAAGAGCCGCCTGGACCACCTGCCTTCACTGCAGATCGAGATCAGCCGGGAAGAGAGCAGCTCCGGCTCCGAGGCCGACTCCTGACCCACTCCCAGGCTCCCTTTATGGGGTGTTTTGGACTACAACTCCCACCATCCCTAACAACTAGTAGGCTATATGTCTCTGTTCCGGCAGCATTCTCTCCTGACGTTCGGCCTGCACCTGTGGCTAATGGCATCTTGGAATTGAGGCAAGTGGAGTGTATATTGCTGGTATATATGATCATATCCAGGGTGGGAGAAAGAACCTTTGAATAGCATTGAGTAGCCATGAAGTTTGCAAAGTCAGTCAGGGAGGGTATCTGCATAGAGGTAGCCTGGCTGTTGTTGCCTGGAGGCATCCTCCGTCTGAGAAGTGGCACTCGATTGTTTTGCTCTCTGCAGAATAATAAATAAGTAAATAATCTGCAAATATATTGATGAATATATTTGTGAATATGTTTATGAATATTTTCCTGAATATTTTTTGTGAATATTTCTGGATGTATTTTAACTAATACTTTAACAAATTTTTTTCTGAGAAAGTATATATGGATATTATTTGTGAATATTTTAACCAATTTTTAACACATATTTCTGCGAGTATTTATACATATTTCACAGGAAAAGTATTTGTGGAATAATAAATAAATAAATAATCTGAAAAAAAATATTTATGAATATATTTGTGGTTTTTCCCCCCGTGAATATTTTTGTGAATATTTGTAGATGTATTGTAATGACTATTGTTGTGAACATTTTTCTGTGAAAGTATTTATGGATATTATTTGTGACTATTTTAATGATTTTTTCACAAATATTTTTGTGAATATTTATACACATTTTGCAGAAAAAATATTTGCAAAAAATATATGCAGAAATATTTAAAAAAACATTCACAGGAAAATATCTATAAACATACTGACGAATATATGCAGAAATATTTTACTGTCTTGATTCTGGTGATTTTTTTAAAATACTGGTAACCAGGTTCTGTTAATTTTCATGGTTACCAATATTTTAAAAAAATACTTTAGAAATGGAAATATTTGCAAAAATATTCATTAAAAATTCATAAAAATATTCACAAACAATATCCAGAAATATTTTCGCTGGAAAACATGGACAAAATATATTCCCTGAACATATTTGTAAAAAATATTCACAAACAATATCCGGAAATATTTTTGCTGGGAAATATTGACAAAAATATTCACTAAACATATTTGTGAAATATTCAGAAAAAATATATTAAAATATTCAGAAACATATTCACAAACAATATCTAAATATTTTCACAGGAAAATATTCACAAAATATATTTGTGAAAATATTCAGAAAAAAATATTTAAAAATATTCAGAGAAATATTCAGAAACATTCACGAACAATATCTAAATATTTTCACAGGAAAATATTCACAAAATATATTTGTGAAAATATTCAGAAAAAATATATAAAGAAATATTTAGAAAAGTATTCAGAAACAATATTGACAGAAATATTCACAAACAATATCTGTAAATATTTTCACAGGAAAATATTTGCAAAATGTATATGCAATATTTCTATATTCCAGAAAATATTTGTAAATATATGTTTAACAAATGCTGGTAACCATAAAAGTCTGTTTACCAGTATTTAAAGGGAAAAAAACTGGAATCAAGACAGTAAATAATGAAATAGGAGAACTCCAGATAGTAAGCATAGAGTTCTATGCAGAGAATCAAGTGCAAATCAACACTTCCCAAATGTCGGATGCCTCCAGGCAACAACAGCCAGGCTACCTCTATGCAGATACCCTCATGGATTGACTTTGCAAACTTTATGCTATTCATGCAAATAGCAACATTCACTCTTGCATGAAACAGACTTTTTCCTCCCACCCTGGACATTATTCTACAAGTATATATACACTCCACTTGTTTGACTTCCAACAGAACCAAGATTAGGTTGTTAGGAATGTTGGGAGTTGTAGTCCAAAGTGCCGGCTGTGAAGGCCTTGTTGTCTCCCTTCTCCCCCTGTATGTGTGTATCTCCATGTAGAAGACTTCCAACACTTCCTTTTCCTCTTCCTTTTTTTGCACTTCCTTTGCTGTGCATTTCTCAAGACTGGACTCGGAAAAGGCAAGGCCCAAATCCTCTCCCTTTTCCCTCTTGAGACTTCCTTCCAGAATATATATAGATATATATTAAAGAAAAGGAAGGCATCAGGACAACACCCCTCCCCCTTTAAAGGTGCTTTTATTTGTTTGTTTATTTGTTTGTTATGATTAAACTTCCACCTGTACAATGTTTCAAGGAAGCGGGCAATGGAAATAATGTTTTTTTATTATATAGATAAATAGATATGTGATTTAATTATTTTTGCATGTCACCCCATGCAATTACATTGGTGCAAGCAACACAGGGAGGGTGTGAGTGTGTGGCAGAAGCGGGTTGGACTAGATGGCCCTATGGGGTCTCTTTCAACTCTTTATTATTATTATTATTGTATTGTCGAAGGCTTTCATGGCCAGAATCACTGGGTTGTTGTAGGGTTTTTTCGGGCTATATGGCCATGTTCTAGAGGCATTTTCTCCTGATGTTTCGCCTGCATCTATGGCAAGCATCCTCAGAGGTAGTGAGGTCTGTTGCAACTAGGAAAAATGGTTTATATATCTGTGGAATGACCAGTGTGGGACAAAGGACTCTTGTCTGCTGGAGCTAGGTGTGAACACAGAAATGCTGTACCACTCTCACAACCACCATGTCAGACTACACAGAGAAGCCATTGAAATACACAAGCATGTGGACAATTTCAACAGAAAGAAGGAAACCATGAAAATGAACAAAATCTGGCTACCAGTATTAAAAAAAAACTCTACAATTACAACAGCACAACAACAGAGAGGAAACAAACAAGGACATCTAATCACCTCTCAACAAAAGTTTGCTCCAGGCACTGTCAAGCCATCAAATGCTAATCAAGGTGGTCAGTTGAAACATTCACACCTAGCTCCAGCAGACAAGAGTCCTTTGTCCCACACTGGTCATTCCACAGATATATAAACCATTTTTCCTAGTTCCAACAGACCTCACTACCTCTGAGGATGCTTGCCATAGATGCAGGTGAAACGTCAGGAGAGAATGCCTCTAGAACATGACCATATAGCCCGCAAAAACCTACAACAACCTATTATTATTATTATTATTATTATTATTATTATTATTATTATTATTATTATTATAAAATGTGAAGGGTAATATTATTATTATTATTATTATTATTATTATTATTATTTGAAACACAACAAGATGAGTCCACAGCAGACAAGATCACTCTGCTGGCTGTTACATTGGCTCACACGTCGGACACTTCCCAACTTGTGTTTAAGTGCAGGCCAGGGTCTTCCGGCACTGCACCCAGTGTGCCGATCACCATATATTATTAAATATAATTAATTATATTAATTTGTTGTTGAAGGCTTTCATGACTGGAATCACTGTGTTGCTGTGAGATTTCCAGGCTGTTTGGGCATGTTCCAGAACCATTCTCTCCTGACATTTCGCCTGCATCTATGGCAGGCATCCTCAGTTTGTAAGATCTATTGGAAACTAGGCAAGTGAGGTTTATATATCTGTGGAATGATGTCCAGGTTGGGAGAAAACTATTTGTCTGTTTGACAATGAATGTTCCCATTGGCCAGCCTTTTTTTTTTTGTCGTGTCAGGAGCAACTTGAGAAACTGCAAGTCGCTTCTGGTGTGAGAGAATTGGCCGTCTGCAAGGACGTTGCCCAGGGGACATTGCCCGGATGTTTTGATGTTTTTATCATCCTTGTGGGAGGCTTCTCTCATGTCACCGCATGGGGAGCTGGAGCTGATAGAGGGAGCTCATCCGCCTCTCCCCGGATTTGAACCTGCGACCTGTTGGTCTTTAGTCCTGCCGGCACAGGGGTTTAACCCACTACGCCACCGGGGGCTCCATTGGCCAGCCTGATTAGCATTGAATGGCCTTGCAGCTTCAAAGCCTGGCTGCTTCCTGCGTGGGGGGGGATCCTTTTTTGGGAGGTGTTAGCTGGCCCTGATTGTCTCCAGTCAAACAGACAACATTCGTTGTCAAACAGACAAGAGTTCTTTCTCCTACCCTGGACATCATTCCATATATATACACACCCCACTTTTAAGAAACCTAATATTATTAATTAAAGGTCAAGGTAAAGGTAGTCCCCTGACATTAAGTCCAGTCATGTTTGACTCTGGGACTCTGGTGCTTATCTCCATTTCTAAGCCGAAGAGCCAGCATTGTCCATAGACACCTCCAAGGTCATGTGGCCGGCATGACTGCATGGAGCGCCGTTACCTTCCCGCCAGAGCGGTACCTATTGATCTACTCACATTTGCATGTTTTCGAACTGCTAGGTTGGCAGAAGCTAGGGCTGATCATTAATTCATTGATTAATTAATATTGTTATTAATTATTATTCCTAATATTATTAATTAGGAATAATAATAACAATATTAATTAATTAATCGATGAATTAATGATTGAGCCCCTTTTGGAGAGATAAAGCGGGGTCTATGTCAATATAAGATTAATATTTTATATTTTTAGCCATATTTTTATATTCTGCTGCTGTTTCCTATGGTTGTCATTAAGAAGGAAGGAGGGTTTCATTTCCGCCGCTGCTGGGATTCGAACCTACGTCATTCTGGGGTGGTGGTGTTTTGTTTTGGTGTGTTTCGTCATTTCCGCCGGTGCTGGGATTCGAACCGGCGGTCTTGCAAGAGTGTGGGCGCGTGACGTCACTCACAGAGTCCTGGCTGCTTCTGTTTCGGCGGAGGAGGTTTGTCCCTGTGCTGCCACCGTTGGTTCTCGCGAGTGGGCGGGGCGACGAAGAGAGAAGAGTGAGGCGCGCGGCTTCTACAACAGGAAGTTTGTCCCGGCGGCGCTGCCGTCGTGGGCGGTGCTTCGGAGGCTCCTCCCACTTTCCCTTTCGCTCAGCGCCAGAAAGGAAGAGGAAGCGGAGGAGGAAGGAAGGAAGCGGGGAAGGAAGGTGAGTCAAGGCCTCGCTGCTTACTGTTATTGGCACCCCACTTCCGGGATGGACTCTCCAGCTTTGGAAGGGGGCCCCCGAGGCCATCCAGCCCAGCCCCCTCCCACCCTGAAGGCACCACCCGATCCCTCCCGACAGATGGCCTCCCAGCCCCAGCAATAGTAATTATAATATTATATTATAATGATCCCTCCTGACAGATGGCCATCCAGCCACTGCAATAGTAATTATATTATATAATAATTAAAATCTATTATTATTATTATTATTTATCTGATCCCTCCTGACAGATGGCCATCCAGCCGCTGCAATAGTAATTATATTATATAATAATTAAAATCTATTATTATTATTATTATTATTATTATTATTTATCTGATCCCTCCCGGCAGATAGCCATCCAGCTCCTGTAATAGTAATTATAATATTATATAATAATAATAATAATAATAATAATAATAATTTTTCTGATCCCTCCTGACAGATGGCCATCCAGCCCCTGCAAGGCCCTGTAATAGTAATTATAATATTATATAATAATAATAATAATAATAATAATAATAATTTATCTGATTCTCTCCTGACAGATGGCCATCCAGCCCCTGCAAGGCCCTGTAATAGTAATTATAATATATAATATATAATAATAATAATTTATCTGATCCCTCCTAACAGATGGCCATCGAGCCTTTGCAATAATAATAATAATAATAATAACATAATAATAATAATAATTTATCCGATCCCTCCTGACAGATGGCCATCAAGCCTCTGCAATAATAATTATAATAATATATCATAATTATAATAACAAATAATAACTATAATAATTCACCGGATCCCTCCCAACACATGGCCATTCCACCTCTGAATATTAATTATTATTCATCTGATCCCAACAGATGGCTTTCCAGCCTCTGCAATAATAATAATAATAATAATAATAATAATAATAATAATAATAAATTATTTTATAATATAAAATAATTATTATCATTCACTCGATTCCTCCCTCCCAGACTCTGCAATAATAATAATAATATACTTTATAATATAAAATAAATATCATCATTCACCCAATTCCTCCTTCCTAGCCTCTGTAATAATAATAATAATAATAATAATAATAATAATAATCTCATCCCCCTGACAGATGGCTATCCAGACTCTGTAATAATAATAGTAATGATAATAATAATAATAATAATAGTAATAATAATAATAATATTAGAAATAATAATTCATATGATCCTTTCTGACAGATAGCCATACAGGCTCAGCAATAATAATGATATATAATAATATTAGAATTAGAATTCATCTGATCCCCCACAGTAGATGGCCATCCAGTCTCTGCAATAATAATAATAACAACAATTATTATTATTATTATTATTGTATACTATAAAATAATTATTATAATTCATCTGATTCATCCCTCCCAGCCTCTGCAATAATAATAATAATCAGATCCACCTGACAGATGGCTATCCAGACTCTGGCATAACAATAATAATGCAATAATAATAATAATAATAATTCATCTGATCCATTCAGACAGAAAGCAATACAGGTGCTGCAACAATAATGATATATAATAATAAAATTAGAATTCATCTGATCCCCCCAATTGACAGCCATTCAGCCTCTGTAATAATAATAACAATAATAATAATAATAATAATAATAATAATAATAATAATTCATCCAATCCCTCCAAATAGATGACCATCCATTCTCTGTGATAATAATAACAATAACAATAATTTATTATTATTATTATTATTATTATTATTATTATTATTATTATTATTATTATTATTCACCTGATCCCTTCTGACAGATGGCCATGCAGCCTCTGCAATAATAAGATAATGAAAATTCCCATCTGATCCTCCCCAGTTGATGGCCATCTAAACTATTATTATTAGTAATATTATTATTATTCATCCAAGCCCATTTGACAAATAATAATAATATTAATTCTATCATAACAGATTGCCATCCAGCCTCTGCAATAACAACAACAACAACAACAACAACAACAATAATAATAAAAATAAAAGATAACTGTTTACCTGATCCCTCCTGACAGATGGCCATTCAGCCCTGCAATAGTAATTATAATACTATATAATAATTATAATAATATATAATAATAATAACAACTATTTATCTGATTCCTCCCAACAGATGGCCATTCAGCCCCTGCAATAGTAATTCCAATACTACATAATAATAATAATAATAATAATAATAATAATAATATAATAATAATAACAACTATTTATCTGATCCCTCCCAACAGATGGCCATTCAGCCCCTGCAATAGTAATTATAATATTATATAATAATAATAATATATAATAATATAATTTATCCAATCCCTCCCGACAGATGGCCATTCAGCCCCTGCAATAGTAATTACATTATATAATAATGATAATAATATATAATAACAACTATTTATCTGATCCCTCTCGACAGATGGCCATTTAACCCCTGCAATAGTAATTATAATATTATATAATATAATAATAATATATAAAAGTATAATTTATCTGATCCCTCTTGACAGATGGCCATTCAGCCCTTGCAATAGTAATTATAATATTAGATAATAATTGTAATAATATATAATAATAATAATAATAATAATTTATCTGATCCTCACAGATGGCCATCCAGCCTCTGTAATAATTATTACAGAGGTGCCTGTAGCAGAAGGGGGCTGGGCTGGATGACCTTTTGGGGTTCCCATCTTTGCTGCAGGTGGGCTTCCCCCGCCAGCCAGCCGCCGCGATGCTGGGCCTGGTCCTCCTCCCGCTGGAGAACCTGCGGCTTCTGGTGAGCGGCCGCCCGCCGCTGGTGGTCTTCATGCTCAGCCTCAGCGCTGTGGCCATCGCCTTCCTCACCCTGGGCTACTTCTTCAAGATCAAGGAGATCAAGGCCCCCGAAAGGACCGAGGTATGTCTATTCACTGGACCAAATTTGGCCCAAAAACCCAACATTTGAATACTGGTGGGGTTGTGGGGGGCTTGATTTTGTCATTTGGGAGTTGTAGTTGCTGGGATTTATAGTTCACCTACAATCAAAGAGTATTCGGAACTCCACCAACGATGGAATTGAACCAAACTTGGCACACAGAACTCCCACGACCAATAGAAAAATACTGGAAGGGTTTGGTGGGCATTGACCTTGAGTTTGGGAGCTGTAGTTCACCTACATCCAGCAATGATGGATCTGGACTGAATTTGGCATGGATACTCAATATGCCCAAATGTGGACACTGGTGGAGTGTGGGGAAAATAGACCTTGACAATTGGGAGTTGTAGTTGCTGGGATTTATAGTTCACCTACAACCAAAGAGCATTCTGAATCACACCAATGATAGAATTTGGCCAAATTTACTACATAGAACCCTCATGACCAACAGAAAATGCTGTGTTTTCTGATGGTCTTTGGCGACCCCTCTGACACCCCCTCACGACCCCCCTCCCAGGGGTCCTGATCCCAGGTTGAGGAACAATTCCTTTCTGGGAGTTATAGTTCACCCACAACCAGAGAAGTTGTGATCTCCAGCGATGATGTACCTGGACCAAACTTGGCACACAGAACCCCCCTGACTAACTCAACCTACTGGAAAGGTTTGAGGGGACTGACTCACCATGGTGGGAGTTGTAGTTTACCCTGCAGCCAGAGAGCACACTGAACCTCATGCATAATGCAACTAGAGTAGTCTTGCCCAACATCACAAACTTTTAAATACTGATGGAGTTTCAGGAGATTAACCTTGCACGATGGAAGGAAGGAGGGATAGATAGGAGGGAGGAGGGAGGGAGGGAGGGAGGAAAGAAAGATGGATGGATGGATGGATGGATGGATGGATGGAAGGAAGGATGGATGGATGGATGGATGGATGGATGGATGGATGGATGGAAGGAAGGAAGGAAGGAAGGAAGGATGGATGGATGGATGGATGGATGGATGGATGGATAGGAGAAAGGAAAGAAGGGAGGAAGGTTGGAAGAAAGGAAGAGAGGAAAGATGGATGAATGGATATGAGGAAGGAAGAATGGAAGAAAGGATGGATGGATGGATGGATAGATAGATAGATAGATAGATAGATAGAAGAAAGGATGTATGGATAGAATGAAAGAATGATGGAAGAAAGAAATGAAGGGAGGAAAGAATGATGGAAGGATAAAAAAATGAAGGAGGGATGGATTGATGGATGGATAGATAGGAAAGAAGAATGGAAAGAAGGAAGGAAGGAAAGATAGGAGGAAGGAAGAAGGGAAAGAAAGGGAGGAAGGATGGTCTCCAAGCTGTTGGCCGTTTTAGGAAGGAAGGAAAGAAAGAATGATGGAAGGAAGGAAGGAAGGAAGAAAATAGATAGATAGATAGATAGATAGATAGATAGATAGATAGATAGATAGATAAATAGATAGAGGAAGTATAGATGAATGGATGGATGGATAAACTAGAAAGAGAGATGATGGATGGATGGATGGAGAGAGAGAGAGAGAGGGAGGGAGGGAGGAAAGATGGATGGAGGGATGGATAGGTAGATAGATAAATAGATAGGAAAGAAGAATGGAAGGAAGAAAGGAAGGAAATTTGATACAATTAAAAAATGGACTTTAACAAATAACCGAGGCAAGGCTAGGGATCCAAGATAGTAATAAATATTAAGTATAGTAATAATTAAAATATAGTAAAAATAAAGCTCATAATACAAACATAAATATAATAATAGATATAATATTAAATATAATAGATATAATAATATATAATACTAATAATAATACAGTAAATGGTATAGTACAATATAATATATTGTATGTACATATAATATTGATCATAATATTGTGATACAATATAATACTAATAATACAATATAATAATAAAATTATATAGTTTATATTACATGTAAAATTTCTGATAATATTACAGTATAATGGTATAGTACAATATAGTTATATAATACTGATATTGTACTATGCTAACAATATAATATATTGTATGTATATATAATATTGACCATAATATTGTAATACAATACTAATAATAATATAATATGATATAATAATTATTATATATGTTATATTACATGTAATATTACTAATAATATTACAGTATAATGGAATAGTACAATATAGTTATATAATACAGATATTGTACTATGCTAGCAATATAATATAATAGTTATATATTTGTTATTACATATGATAGTATTAATAATATTGCAGTATAGTGGTATAGTACAATATAGTAATATATCATACTAATATTGTGCTGTGGTAATAATATAATATTTTGTATGTACATATAACTTGTAAGCCACTCTTAGTCCCATTCAGGATAAGAAGGGCAGCATATAAATGTCATAAATAAATAAAATAATAAATAATAAATGTAATAATAGATATAGATATAATAAATATAATGATGGATATAATAATACTGTTGTTATTATTACTATTCATCATCATTATTATTAAGCAGAGGCTGAATGTCCACCTGCCCGGGATGTTTTGTGCTTTTCCTGCATGCCAAGGAGTTGACTAGATGTCCCTTGGGGTCCCTTTCAACCCTATGATTCTATGACCAAGGCCTCCGTTTTTTCTCTGCCTGATAGGACTGGAACACCTTCTTGCTGCGCTTCAACGACCTGGACTTCTGCGTGTCGGAAAACGAGACCCTGAAGCACCTAGCGAACGAGAGCGGGGCCTTGGAGGGCGGTGTGGGTGGCCCCACTGGTGGTCTTGGTGTTGGCATTGGGGGGTCCCGCCCCTCGACCCCTTCTCCACAGGCCCTGGAGGAGACCGGCCCGGTCAACACCTCGGTGGGCATCACCCTCACCCTGGACCCCCTGCGGCCCTTCGGGGGCTTCTCCCGAAACGTCACTCACCTCCACTCCTCCGTCTCCGGGCACCAGGTCGGCCTCTCCGGTGAGAGGGACATTGTTATTGATGTTGTTGTATAATGATATCATAAAAATAATATATAAGAATGGGCTCTCAGGTGAGAGGCTCATTATTATTGTTAGTGTATCATATTATTATTCTGTCATAATATTATTGTTATATCATATTATTGGGTTGCTGTGAGTTTTCCGGGCTGTCTGATCATGTTCCAGGAGCATTCTCTCCTGAGGTTTCACCCAGATCTATGGCAGGCACTCTCAGAGGATAGATGTGGGCGATATGTCAGGAGAGAATGCTGCTAGAACATGGCCATACAGCCTGGAAAACACACAGGATCTCAGTGATTCTGGCCATGAAAGCCTTCGACAACACATTATATTATTATTATTATTATATCATTATATTAATATAATTTTATTATATTAGGTTATTATAATATATTAATGTTATATCATTATTATTACATTATTATAGCATCAATATTATTATCTCATATTATTATTATTATAGTATGTATTATAATATATAATATTATTTTTGTTATTATATCATATTTTATTTCATTATAGTATCATTACTATTATGTCATTATATTATTATATTATATCTTATATCATATTAATATATTATTATTGTTATATCATATTATTCTTATATCATTATTATATCATTTTATTATATCATTACTATTGTCATATAATATATCATGTTTTTATATCATCATCATCATTATATCTTATTATTATTATATCATTATTATAGTATCAGTATTATTATCTCATATTATTATAATCGTATGTATTATTATAGTATTAAATCATATTATTTTTGGTATTATTATCTCATATTTTATTTCATTATAATATCATTACTATTATGTCATTATATTATATTATATCTTATTATATCATATTAATATATCATTATTGTTATATCTTATTATATCATTATATCATGTTAGTACTATATCATTACTATTATGTCATTAAATTATAATATATCATGTTATTATATCATTATTATATCATATTATATCATTACTATAGTATCATAATTATTATATTATATGTTATCATATTTTATATCATCATTATATCATATTATTATTATATATTATTATATCATTATAGTATTATGTCATTATATTATTATATTATTTTAACATGTTTTATATCATCATTATTATTATATCATATTCTTACTATATCATAATATATCATTATAGTATTGGTATTATTATGTCATCATATTATAATATTATATCATGTTTTATTATTATATCATGTTATTGTTATTGTATCATTATTATAGTATCATCATCATTATTATATCATTATATTATTAATAACTTAATTTATACCCCATCACTTTCCCTGTAGGGATGCAAGGCAGCTTGCAAACACATTATTATTGCTATTATTATTTTCTGTGCGTGACCTGGACCCTAACCCTTTATGTCTTGTGACCTGTCTGTCCGCCTCTCCAACCCCCGGAAGGCAGAGAAGCCCACGAGGAGATCAACATCACCTTCGCTTTGCCGGCGGCCTGGAACTCGGACGACTGTGTGCTGCACGGCCGCTGCGACCAGGCTGTCTTTGCCGTCTGCATGACGCTCACGGCAGCCGCGGCCGTCTTCCCCGTCACCGTGTAAGTCCTCCTCCACCTCCTCCTCCTTCTGGCTGGGTTGGCGCCCGCCTGTCCATGGGGGCGTCCTTGAGACCCTTTTGCCTGGCTCCCTCCTTGTGCAGGCAGCCCGCGCACTGTGCGCCCGAGAGCTACGTCAACGCCTCCTCCTGGTACAAGGTCTTCACCACGGCCAGGGACTCGGAGGCCAAGGAGGCGCAGGACTACAACCCCCTCTGGTGCTACAAGGGCGCCGTCGGGAAGCTCTACCACGCCCTCAACCCCAAGCTCACCCTCGTCGTCCCCGATGTGAGTGCACAAGGACTGCATCCCTCCCTTCCTTCTTTCCTCCTATCTATCCATCCCTCCACCTTCCTTTCTTTTTCTTTCTTTTTTCCGTCATTCTTTAATTCTTTCTATCCTTTCTTTTATCTGTCTGTCTGTCTATCTATCCATCCTTTCTTCCATTCCTCCTTCTTCCTATCCATTAATCCATCTTTCCTTCCTTCCTTTCTTCCATCAATCTATCTATCCTTCCTTCCATTCCTTCCTTTCTTCTTTCCTATCTATTCTATCTATCTATCTATCTATCTATCTATCCTTCCCCCCTCCCTCTCCTTTTTTCTTTCTTCCATCATTCCTTTCTTCCATCTTTCCTTTCTCCTCCATCATTCTTTCCTTCCTTCATTTCTTTCTTCCATCATTCTTTCCTTCTATCCATCCATCCTTTCTTCCATCTATCCATCCATCCAGTCTTTCTTCCATTCTTCCTTCCTCATATCCATTCATCCATCTTTCCTTCCTTTCTTCCATTCATCCTTCCTCCCTTCTTTCTTTCTTTCCTTCCTCCCCCTTCCTCCTATCTATCTATCTTCCCTTCCTTCCATCCATCCATCCATCCATCGTTCCTTCCTTCTTTTCTTCCATCCACCCTTCCTCCCTTTTTTCCCTTCTTCCTTCCTCCTATCTTTCCCTCCTTTCTTCCTTTCCTATCTATCTATCTATCTATCTATCTATCTATCTATCTATCTATCTATCCTTCCTTCCTTCCTTCCTTTCATCCATCTTTCCTTCCTTTCTTCCTTCCAACGTTCCTCCCTTCTTTCCTTTCTCCTATCTATCCTTCCTTCCATCCATCCATCCTTCCTCCCTTCCTTCCTTCTTTTCTTCCATCCTTCCTCCCTTTCTTTCCCTTCTTCCTTTCTCCTATCTTTCCTTCCTTTCTTCCTTCTATTCTTCTTTCCTATATATCCACCCTTCCTTCCTTCCTTCCTCCCTCCCTCCCTCCCTCCCTCCCTCCCTCCCTCCCTCCCTCCCTTCTTTCCTTCCTTCCTCCTATCTATCTATCTATCTATCTATCTATCCTTCCTTCCTTCCTTCCTTCCTTCCTTCCTTCCTTCCTTCCTAAAACGGTCATTGGCCTGGAGACCATGAATAATCATCCTGATGAGGAGCAGTGCCTTAAAGAGCTGGGCCTGTTAAGCCTCCAGGAGAGAAGGCTGGAAAAGGAGAGCCATGTTTCAGTATCCGAAAAGAGGCCATAAGGATACTGCATACGAATATAATAATAAGTCTGTCTTGCTTTATGGCAGAATGGGGTTGGATTGGATGGCCCCTTGGGGTCTCTTCCAACTCTAGAAATCTAATAATAATGATAATAATAATGATGATATACTAGTAAGTCTATTTTCCTTTATGACAGAATTGCATTGGACTGGATGGCCTTTGGGGTTCCCTTCCAACTCATAATAATAATAATAAGAATAAGAATAAGAATAATAATCTAGTCGTAAGTCCATTTTTTAATGACTGAATGGCGTTGGACTGGATGGCCTTTGGGGTCGCCTTCCAACTAATAATAATAATAATAATAATAATCCAGTTCTTGTGGTTCTTTTCGGGCTATATGGCCATGTTCTAGAGGCATTTCTCCTGACGTTTCGCCTGCATCTATGGCAAGCACCCTCAGAGGGTGAGGATGCTTGCCATAGATGCAGGCGAAACGTCAGGAGAAATGCCTCTAGAACATGGCCATATAGCCCGAAAAAACCCACAAGAACTGAGTGATTCCAGCCATGAAAGCCTTCGACAATACAATAATAATAATAATAATCAGTAATGATATACTAGTAGTAAATCTGTTTTTCATATGGCTGAATGGCATTGAACTAGATGGTCCCTTGGGGTCCCTTCCAACTCAACAACAACAACAACACATAGATAATGACACATAGAAATCTTCCTTTATGCCAGAAGGGTGTCGGAGTGGATTGCCTTTGGGGGTCCCTTCCAACTAGAAATCTAATAATAGATTAGATTTCTAGGGATCACGTTTCCTTGGCCTTCCTCCGTTGCAGGACGACCGCTCCTTGATCAACCTGCACCTGATGCACACCAGCTACTTCCTCTTTGTGATGGTCATCACCATGTTCTGCTACGCGGTCATCAAGGGCCGGCCGGTCAAGCTGCGGCAGAGCGGCCCCGACTTCTGCCCCCCCGAAAAGGTGAGTGCGGAAGCAGGAAGGGCTTTGGAAAGGACTCGGGGAAGGGCGGCCAGAACTATCATTCCCCTTGTGCCCAATGGCGCCCTGGCCTCGCTCTCTCCCCCTCTCTCTCCTGCCCCGCAGATGGCCTTCTCCGACGCCTGATGGGCCCCCCTCCCTCGGCCAGGGACCGAGGCTGCGATCGCTTGCTGGCCGGACCAACCGGACCCGCGTTCGTTCGTTCCGGACCCCTTTTCCCCAGCGACATGAAGGGGGGCTGCGACCAAAGACCTGCCAAGTGCCTGCCTGCCTGCGATGGAGGAGGAGGGGGTGCGGGGCCCGTTCACTCTGGACACAGGTGCCTTCTGCCCGCCCCTCGGACCCTGGCCCCACACACTCCCAGGCAGGGGCTGTGGAGCAAGGCCAAGCCGAAACACAGGGCGCCCCTTCCTCTCCTCCCCTTACATCCATGTATCTATCCTTCTATCTGTCTATCCTTCCTTCCTTCTCTCCTTCCTTCTTTCCCCACCCTCCCTCCCTCCTTTCTTCCACCCATGTGTCTATTCTTCTATCTATCTGTCTGTCTACATACCCTTCCTTCCTCCTATCTATCTATCTATCTATCTATCTATCTATCTATCTATCTATCTATCCACCATTCCTTTCTTCCTTCTATCGATCGATCTATCTAACAACAACCACTTTATTTATATCCTGCCACCATCTCCCAAAAAGGGACTTGGGGTGGCTTACCAAACAGCATGTAATTGTGCCATAAAAAGACACAGAAAATACATCAACATTTGTAACAATAACAATATCAATCGACATAAGACATTTACAAAAATAGGGAAAATCTATCTATCCATCCATTTTTCCTTCATTTCTTCCTCCTATCCATCTATTATTATTATTATTATTAACTTTATTTATACCCCGCAAAATCTCCCGAAGGACTTGATGCGGCTTACAAAGGCCAAGGCCGCCAACAACAATAACATACACATACACAATAAAGTCATAAGCAAATAAAACATCAAGCAAAGCATTAGAACAATAAAAAACAATGACACAGTGACGCATTTAAAACCAAGGGCTGGGCCAAGATGACAGATAGATAGATATCTAACTAACTAACTCTAACCCTTCCTTCCTTCTTTCCTATCTACTCCACTCTTTATTCCCTCTATCTATCTATCTATCTATCTATCTATCTATCTATCTATCTATCTATCTATCTATCATCTATCTATGTACAAATTCTTTCCTTCCTTCCATCCACCCACATATTGATCGGTCGGTCGGTCTGTCTGTCTGTCTATCCATGTGTCTATCCATCCATCCACCCCATCTACTAATCCTTCCTACCTTCCATCCTTCCTTCCATCCATTGTCCCCCACTCTCCTTTCTCCCTCCCCTTTCTTCCTATCTATCTATCTATCTATCTATCTATCTATCTATCTATCTATCTATCTATCTATCATCTATCTACACATTCTTCCATTTTTCCTTCCTATCCTTCCTTCCTTCCTCCTATCTATCTTTCTATCCATCCATGCGTCTATCAATTTTCCCACTCTCCTTTCCCCTTCCCCTCCCTCCCTCCCTTCTTTCCTATCTACTTTTCCTTCTCTCTCTCTCTCTCTCTATCTGTCATCTATCTACAATTTTTTTCCATTCTTCCTTCTTTTCTACTATCCTTCCATCCTCCTATCTATCCATCCATCTACTAATCCTTCCTTCCATTCTTCTTTCTATCCCTCCATCCATTCTCCCCCACTCTCCTTTCCCCCTCCCCTTCCTTCCTTACTGTCTGCTCCGCGCTAGCCAAAATGGACTGACAATGGTCCTGGCTTCGTTTCGTCAGACGTTCGTTGGGACCAGGGGGAGGGGTGTGTGTGTGGGGGCTGCACTTGACTCTCGGGCGGGGCTCCGGACTGTGGCCCCTTCTGCCGGGACGTGGAGGGGCCCTCGGCAAGGACGCTTGACGCTGCGCCTCGGAAGGAGGCTCCCTCTGGGGTTTGGCTCCCCAACTGTTTGGATCATATTGATCTCGCCTCCCGTTCCGGTCCCGCTGGCGCCGCCCCCTCCAAGGCTTCCTCTCCTAGGCCCGCTCTCCTTGTCTCTGTCCGCGGAGAATAAATGTCTGTGACCATCGGTCCCTTTCAGGGAGATGATTGGCAAGCCTGTCCTTCTTTTGCGAGTATGGATGTTTGGGAGGAAAGCTCACCGATGGGACCACTGGAGAGGCAGGACTTCCTGTCAGGGTATTGGGTGGGTAAGTGGCCTGAGGATCAGGTTGAGTGGCCTTTACTGGGCAGGGCCAGGGAATCCTAGTACAATACTATTATATCATTATATTTATTATTATTATTATTATTATTAGGAGCCCCCAGTGGCGCAGTGGGTTAAAGCACTGAGCTGCTGAACTTGCTGATCGAAATGTCACAGGTTTGAATCCAGAGAGTGGGGTGAGCTCCCGCTGTTAGCCCCAGCTTCTGCCAACCTAGCAGTTTAAAAACATTCAAATGTGAGTAGATCAATAGGTACCGCTCCGGAGGGAAGATAACATCGCTTCATACAGTCAGGCCAGCCACATGACCTTGGAGGTGTCTGCGGACAATGCCGGCTCTTTGGCTTAGAAATGGAGATCAGCACCAATCCCCAGAGTTGGACACGACTGGACTTAATGTCAGGGGACAATCTTTACCTGTTGTCGTTGTTGTTATTATCAGTATTTGACGCATAGTGTTGGAAGGGCTATTATATTATGCATTATTATTATTATTATTATTATTATTATTATCACCACCAGTATTAGATGTATAGTGTTGGAAGGGCTATTATATTATGCATTATTATTATTATTATTATTATTATTATTATCACCACCAGTATTAGATGTATAGTGTTGGAAGGGCTATTATAATATGCATTATTATTATTATTATTATTATTATTATTATTATTTGTAGTAGTAGTAGTAGTAGTAGTATTTATTATTTATTTATTTATTTATTTATTACTTGCACTTATTGACCGCCACTCTCAGCCCTAGGGCGACTCGTGGCGGTGAACAACAACATAGAAAAGACAGTGTACAGTAAATCATGACAATACATACCATTAGTAGTATTAGATGCATAATGTTGGAAGGAACATTAAGGTCCATGCAACCCTACCACCCTCTGTCATAAAGATAGAATTACTACTAATTTATTATCTGTATATTATTATTATTACTACTACTACTACTACTACTACTACTAAATCAAGGCCAATCTCTACCAAACCCCTCCAATACTCAAATGTGGGCATTTTGGGTATGTGTGCCAAGTGTGGTCCAGATACATCGTCGTTTGGGTTCACAGTGCTATCTGGATGTAAGTGAACTACAACTCCCCCAAATCAAGCTGAATTTTCCACAAAGACCTCCAGTGTTTTTTGCTGGTCATAAGGACTCTGTGTGCCAAGTTTGGTCCAGTTCCATCTTTGGTGGAGTTCAGAGTGCTCATGGATTGCAGATGAACTATATATCCCAGGACCTATAACTCCCTAAATCATGAATTCCTCTCAAAGCCCTCCAGTATTTTCAGTTGGTCATGGTAGTTCTGTGTGTCAGGTTTGGTCCAGGTCCATCGTTGGTGGGGTTCAGAGTGCTCTTTGATTGCAGGTGTACTATATATCCCAGTACCCACAACTCCCAAATGTCAAGGCCAATTCCCCTCAAAACCCACCAGTATTCCAATGTGGGCATATTGGGTATGCATGCCACGTTTGGTCCAGATCCATCGTTGTTTGGGTTCATAGTACTCTCTGGATGTAGGTGAACTACAACTCCTATAAATCCCTCCAAAGGCCTCCAGTATGTTTTGTTGACCACGGGGGTCCATCGTTGGTGGGGTTCAGAGAGCTCTTTGATTGCAGGTGAACTATACATCCCAGAACCTACAACTCTTGTAAATCATGGTGAATTCTCCTCAAACTACTCTAGTATGTTCAGTTGCTGATCAATTCCTCTGCTTGCTGCGTACCATAGAAAAGAATAGGAAAGGGTTAATGGGAAGGCAATTGTTATTTTATTGTATTATTATTATATAATATGATATTGAATTATTATATTGTATTACTACTACTATTATTTTATTCTATTATATTGTATTGTTTTAGTATTATTTCATTGTATTGTCATCATATATTATTATTATTTTATTATATTGTATTGTTTTAGTATTTCATTGTATTATCATCATATATTATTATTATATTATTACTATATTGTATTACTACTACTATTATTTTATTGTATTATTGTATTATTTTTAGTATTATTTCATTGTATCATTATCATATTTATTATTAGTATAGTGTATTGTTTTTGTATTATTTCATTATATCATATTTTAATATTATGATAGTGTATTACTACTTCTACTATTATTATTGTATTGTATTATTATATTGTATTGCATCTGTATTATTTCATTGTATCATTCTCATATTTTATTATGATAGTGTATTACTACTACTATTATTTTATTGTATTATTATATTGTATTGTTTTTCGTATTATTTCATTGTATCATAATCATATTTATTATAATTATATTGTATTATTGTTACCATAATTGTATTATTATATTGTATTGTTTTTGTATTATTTCATTGTATCATCATATTATTTTATTATTATAGTGTATTACTACTATTATTTAATTGTATTATTATGTTGTACTGTTTTTAGTATTATTATTTCATTGTATTATCAGCATCATATTTTTATTATTATGATATCATTACTACTTCTATTATTGTATTATTGTATTGTTTTTGTATTATTTCATTGTATCATTATCATATTTTATTATGATGATGATGATAGTGTATTATTATTATTGCTACTACTATTATTTTCTTATATTATTATATTGTATTGTTTTTAGTATTATTTCATTGTATCATCGTCATATTATTATTGCAATAATATGATGATGATACATAATAATATGATGATGACCTTGCAAAGGCATTCGACACAGTGAATCGCAGCGCTCTCTGGAACATCCTCCAAAAAATCGGGTCTCCTAACAAATGTGTGAACATCCTGCGGCTCCTCCATGATGACATGATGACAACAGTCTTGGACAGCAATGGCTCCCAAAGTGACCCATTTAAGGTGGAATCGGGTGTCAAACAGGGATGTGTTATTGCCCCAACTCTTCTCCATCTTCATTGCTATGATACTTCATCTTGTTGATGGGAAGCTTCCCACCAGAGTGGAAATCATCTATCGGACAGATGGCAAGCTGTTTAACCTCAGCAGACTGAAAGCCAAAACCAAGGTTAGAACAACATTTGTTATAGAACTCCAGTATGCTGATGACAACGTCGTCTGTGCGCATTCAGAAGACCTACAAGCCACTCTAAATACCTTCACAGAAGCATACGAGATGCTCAGCCTGTCATTGAACATTGAGAAAACCAAAGTGCTCTTCCAGCAGTCACCAGCCCACCCCTTTCCAATGCCAGAGAGACAGCTTAATGGTGTAAGATTAGAAAATGTTGACCATTTCCGCTCCCTTGGCAGCCACCTCTCCACCAAAGTCAACATTGACACTGAAATACAACACTGCCCGAGCTCTGTGAGTGCAGCATTTTTCCGAATGAACCAGAAAGTGTTTGAGGACTGGGACATCTGTAGGGGGAGGCCAAGGGTCTTGTTTATAAAGCCATTCCCCTCCCAGCCAAAGAGAGATCCAGCCAAAGAGAGATCACTTGCACAGGACACGTATTATATATATATATATATATATATATATATATATATATATATACACACACACACACACACACACACACACACACTCTATGCCTGTGAGACGTGGACTGTCTACAGATGTCACATGCAACTCCTGGAACGATTCCATCAGCGTTGCCTCCAGAAAATCTTGGGAAGACAGGTGGACAAACATCAGCGTGCTGGAAGAAGCAAAGACCACCAGCATTGAAGTGATGGTCCTCCCCCATCAATTCCACTCGACTGGCCACATTGTCCGGATGCCAGACCACCGTCTCCCAAAGCAGTTGCTCTACTCTGAACTCAAGAACGGAAAATGGAATGTTGGAAGACAGGAAAAGAGATTGAAAGATGGGCTCAAATGGGACCAGGCCTTTGGGTAAGCTGGAAGATGGATAAAAGACAATGATGACCAGGAAAGGAGTAGGAAAGGACAATGACAATGCTGGATGGATTATGGATTTATGAATTGGCGAATGTTGACCACAAGATGATTTTATTGCTGCTATTGTATTAATTTGATTGTTTTAACTAGTTATAATTGTTGTCGTTATATTGTATTAAGTGTACTGTTGGGCATCGAATTGTGCCTTTTGTAAGCCACCCTGATTCCCCCCAGGGGGTTGAGAAGGGCGGGTAGAAGCACTTCAAATAAACAAATAAAGCCAGCCTTAAAAACTGTGGCATAGACACTGAGAACTGGGAAGCCCTGGCCCTTGAGCGTTCCGGTTGGAGATCAGCTGTGACCAGCAGTGCTGCAGAATTTGAAGAGGCATGAATGGAGGGTGAGAGAGAAACGTACCAAGAGGAAGGCATGTAAAGCCAACCCCGACTGGGACCGTCTTCCACCTGGAAACCTATGCCCTCACTGCGGGAGTAGATGTAGGTCAAGAATAGGGCTCCACAGTCACCTATGGACCCACAAGAAGACTGATCCTGGAAGACTATCCTACTAGGCCAAGGAGGGATCGCCTAAGTAAGTAATTATTATTTTTGTATTATATGATATTGTATTATCGTTATTGCTATTACTATTACTTTGTTGTATTCTGATTCGGGCGAGAGAGCCCTGCCTGACTGCTGCCCTGAGACAGGAACCGGAAGTCGCCTTTCCGCAAGGGAAAGAACAACAACAACAGAAGTGTGGCGGGGGCGCTGTGCACGTGGACAGAGTCCCGCGCGTGCGCAGAAGCGCCAGGGCGGAGGAGGAGGGGGGCGGGGGTGGCCCAACCTCCTCCTCCCCCTCCTCCTCCGCAGGAAGGAGTGGGCGGGACTTGCGCCCTTTCTTCCTCCGCCGGGTTGCCTGTCATTCACCCAGTCAGTCAGTCAGGGAGTTGAGTGTGTGAGGGAGTGAGGGAGCGCTCTTTCCGCCATGGGCGCCCGCCCCAGCAAGGACCTTCTTCTCCCGCCGCCGCCTCCCTCCTCTTCGTCCTCCTCCTCGTCTTCGTCCTCTTCCCCTGCCGGGCAGGGCGGGAGCCCTCTCTCGGCGCGTCGTCGGCGGCGCCTCTTGTCCTCGGCCTCGTCCTCGTCTCCGCACAGCAGCGCCTGGGAGAAGGGCGAGCTGCTCCTCTCCTCGCTGGGCCTGGCGCCCCCCCCTCACCCGCCTCCCCCCGCAGCCCCCCCCTCGCCCGAAG